>NC_134499.1:8015110-8040110 GCF_040206685.1 Ascaphus truei
TACCTTGAGGGACTGCGGATCAGGTAAGATCCCAGGCGGGATTGCTGCTTTGGAAATTGTTATGAGGGGGCATCCTGACACTGGTTAATGGGTTCAGAAGTCATTCACGTCTGGCTTTTTTTTTTGGTTCGGTTAGTGAGGACAACACACACACACACACACACACACACACACACACACACACACACACACACACACACACACACACTCACACTACTTTTCAAAATAAACCTACGTTTCTATGAAAATTTAAGTTTTTGTTTTTTTGCGGCCCACATAAACTTAAACCTTGTTTATTTGGCCCGTGTTAGCCTTTGAGTTTGGCATGCTTGGCCGACAGGCTTATTTAGGTGCCCAAGGTCACCGCCGCCATCGGAATCCCAACCAAGGTCACCTCATTCCAAAACAGAGACGTTACCACCAGACCGTTCCCAACCAATTGTTGGGTATCTATGGGAATCTTTTTCAGGGTTACCTGGGCCCCAATTTAAAAGGTTTTCAAACACATGGGGGGGGGGGAGGGGGGGCGGGGAGACTCTGGGTTAACGTGATTCATCTCATTGCAGTTTTCAGTAACCTGTTCAGTGCCAGGTGGAATGGATTGCTCTACGCTTCAGCAATTAAGTGGTTATGTACTTGCTCTCTGACCGTCTTGAGAGGTACGAAGAGGGATGATGGGGGCGAGCAGGGAGACTTACCAGCTTCTCCGCCATCTCGTAAAACAGTTCCTTGCCGGGAGAGTCGCAGAGGAAGAGCTCCTGCAAGAGAGCAGCGCAATATGAAGCAGTGTGTAAAGGAGGCTGTGCGTGTGTGTGTCTGGGGGCAGAGGTGAAACAGCAAAGGGGGAGTGTAGCTCGTGCAATTGTGAGTGTGGTCAATGGTGGAAGTGCACAGGTGCTACTGAGGAGCATGGGCCAGGTGCAGTAACGGAGATGCCAAGTATGTGGTCGGTACTAGAGCAGCAGATCTTTTTCTAGGGCAGCGTGTTGGGAAGAAGTACTACTGGAGCAGGCGGTGCACAGCAGGATGGAGGTGCACGGGCAGAGCTGTGTGTTGGGGGTCAGTACTGGAAGGAGAGGATGATGGGGAATAGAATGGAGGTAAAACAACAGAGCAGCCAGTGCGGGTGTCAGCACTGGAATAGCAGAGGCTGGATCTGGAATAGCAGAGGCTGCTGCAGGATTAAGGTGTAGTGAGCATCGGAGGCTGGATCTGGAATAGCAGAGGCTGCTGCAGGAGAAGTGAGCATCGGAGGCTGGATCTGGAATAGCAGAGGCTGCTGCAGGAGGTGAGCATCAGAGGCTGGATCTGGAATAGCAGAGGATGCTGCAGGATTAAGGTGTAGTGAGCATCAGAGGCTGGATCTGGAATAGCAGAGGCTGCTGCAGTATTAAGGTGTAGTGAGCATCGGAGGCTGGTTCTGGAATAGCAGAGGCTGCTGCAGGAGAAGTGAGCATCGGAGGCTGGATCTGGAATAGCAGAGGCTGCTGCAGGATTAAGGTGTAGTGAGCATCGGAGGCTGGTTCTGGAATATTAGAGGCTGCTGCAGGAGAAGTGAGCATCGGAGGCTGGATCTGGAATAGCAGAGGCTGCTGCAGGAGAAGTGAGCATCGGAGGCTGGTTCTGGAATAGCAGAGACTGCTGCAGGATTACGGTGCAGTTAGCATTGGAGGCTGGTTCTGGAATAGCAGAGGCTGCTGCAGGATTAAGGTGTAGTGAGCATCGGAGTCTGAATCTGGAATAGCAGAGGCTGCTGCAGGATTAAGGTGAATGGTGTGTGAAATTCAGTGCTGGTAAAGTAGGGTCTTAAATGTAGATATGTGGGGTCAGCACTGGTCTCTGTCTGTGTTTTATGTTATGTCTCTGGTTTTAAATATAAATTGCCATGCTCAGTAGCACTCCTCTGTGAAACTTATATGCTTATATATATGTTGTGGGTATTTTGGGGGTTCAATTTGAGCTTGTAGGTGTTCTGTATGGGTCAGCACTGGCACAGTAGGAGAGTGGGGTGCAGGACACAGCCGTGTGCATGGGGAGGGGGGTCTCACCACGCTGTCTCCGGTATCTGGAATCTGCACGGTCTTCACGGACACCTCGACGCCCGCCGTCTGCAGAAGCAGAAATGAAAGAGGACCCTGGTTACTACACGATGGGCCGCTCAATGGAGCAACAAGTGGGTGGATACAATGCCCTGCGGTTTCTAGTAGGGGTGTTGTTAATACCAACCCCTGCGCAGTCACAGGGGCATGCAACGTGTTGCTTTACTGCGAAACGCGCCGGGAAGCAACGCTCTGCAGATCTGCGCTAGTCATCTCGTTACCCTCCCGGGTGACGTACCATGCTGTAATTCTTTTGGAAGTGGCTGCCGTCGCTTCGGAAGAGCTGGACCAAGGAGCTTTTCCCCACCGTGGCATCTCCTGTGGATACAGGACACGTTTAACACAGCCCTATCCATCCACGTCTCACCGCTCATCGACAACGAGATATGTGCGAGATTCGTCCTCACGGTGTATGGGCCTATATACCATGCGCTGGTATAAATACTGTGACAAACGCCCCTCTTTTGTAGTGCTGACGTCTGTCTGGGTTCTTCCCGACACAGTCTTCTAGGGTTAATTATACAACAAACAGGATCATGCAAAGTATTATGCTGCTTAACTCAGGCTTCTGCCTGCTTTATTTTCATCCAAGTAAGGTACTGCAGCTTTAACATGTGAAGGTTAGAGGTACTCAGATACTTTCATTCAGCAGTTCACATATTTCAGTGTTACCATATTTCCCACACTGTTATTTCAAGAAATAAAACCAAAATCATATAAGCAAAATCCTATCCCTTTCAGGGATCTAACTACACATCAGAATCAGTCTCTCTAACAGCTGCTGGCCAACTAAACTGGTTCCCCAGCTTAAAACAATGCTCTCTCATTTAGGGTCACAAGATACAGTACAGTCTTTTAGCAACAGCAGTAACCATTTGTTTTGTCTTATCTGTTCGTGGAGTCCAGGCAAATCCTCTGGTACTGTGATACGTGGAGGGGCCGTCAACCCCGATACTGGATGCAGGGGAGCAGCGACACCCCCAGCCCCAGGCTCCAAGGAGAGAGAGTGAAATGCAAAACCTCTCTGCTCTAAGTACCTGTGCATGTGATTAGAAGAGCAGGTGAGGGAGAACTAGAGCCATTGTAATCTGTGGTCTGGATTTTCCATCCAGCTGCCTGAGTTAATGGGAAGCTGTGGAACGGATCATTAACTATTCCTGCACTTTCTGCTCTAAAACGGGGCAGAAAGCTGCCTAACATCTTTGGACTATGTCACATATCCCCCTCCCCAGCTCACACCTACTGGGGTGAGCGGCCATGGACCTCACTGGGGTGAGCGTCCTACCTGAAATACTTGAGCTAACTCCTCAGTACAATATTAAACATTCACATGACACGAATATGAACTTTTTCCACGGCAATTATGGACAATAGGTTTCGTCATAAGAGACTATACTTGGCAAACATATTTTTTTTTTCTCTCTATTAGGGAACTATTTTGAAAAATAAATGTCTAGCACACATTCTTACAACCCAGGATCTGCTAAATATATTCACAAAACCAGACAATTTCTATTACCTCCCTGGGTTTTTCTATTCTAGAATATGAACCTCATTATAAATTTACCAACCGAAAAGGGCATTTTTTTTTTTTTTTCCATATTGTAAGCAACCAATATTTTTTTCTTCCTTATACTACAGCCTTGTAATCTTAAGGGCCATCAACCCTGTATATTAATTTGTAGTTTAGCTACATTTTCAACACAGAGAACCAATATAACATTGTAATATTGACAAAATGCTTATTTGCATAGTTAAGTGTCCGTGACATAGTCCACACGTGTAATAAAAAAAAAAAATCGGTCAGTTCGCCCAAACATATTTTTTTTTTTTTTTTTGACTTCCAGTCCTTTGACTTTATTTCATAGCCCGCTGCAACCTGCAAATGACTGGACTGTTTCTTTAGCTTCTGATGAGACCCTTGGACCGGATTCTCCTTGGCTCCACAGTGTGGTCCAGATTGGTGAGATATGGAACTATTCAGGCGCCGTGTTAACCTTCGTTGTTTTTTCTTTTCAATCTTTGATTTCCCTTTTGTGGCCATTACCAGGCCTTTGGGTTTTGGAGACCTAGTTGCCTCTGTACAAACGTAGTCCATATTAACCACGTCATCAGGATCTGTCAACAAGTTTGTGTTTTCAGGAACTGCCACCCACTTGGCTAAAACATCTTCTGTGGTGTCCTGGGTGTGTCCACTAGTTTGATAATCTTCTGGACAACGTAAATGAAATTGAGGATCTGGATTTTTGAATCCCAGATCAGGGAGAATATTCTCAGGAGGGTGCCTATCTGTTTCTGGAATAACAGCAGCACAATCAAAGTCAATTCTTTCTCCTTCCTCTTTGGTATCAGTGAGGGCATTGAGTTTACGTTCCCTGGTCTCCTTTTGTGACCGTGTCTCTTTTAGCCTTGGAATCTCTTTCTCCAACTTCATCTTTATAGCAAATCGTAATATTGCAACAGCATTGAAGATACACGTATAGGAACGTACAGCTTGCTTGGTTAGGAGGTAGGATTGATAGCCCGACTGAACCACTTTAGCCGCTTCTCCCATGTCCGTCATCTGTTTCAGAGCGAGGTTTAACTCTGTTTCATTTTCTCTATTCTTGACCTGCAGCTGCAGGTGCTCCTTCTGGGTCTTGTCCAGCTCCAGCTGCAGCCGGGCCCCCTCATTTGCCGTGTGGTCCAGCTGCTTGTAGATATCGGCCATCTCGCTTTCATAGCGCAATGTCAGGCAAACCACCTGACGGACGGAGATCTCCTCTCTCTTGGCGCACTGTATCTCGCGCTCAGCCATCTGCTTCTGCAGCTCTTCAACCTGATCGTGCCAGACCTCCCTCAGGGTCTTCACCTCTATCTGGTGCTTGCTCTGGGTTTGCATCAGCGCCTCCATTTTTGGAGCTCTGCAGTTTGTGTCGCCTGGATCGCCGCTGATTCTGTATTCTGCAGTGCTTCCTGCATTTCTAACTTTTCCTGGATCAATTGCTTCTCCACTTTTTCTGCTTGGTGAAGCTTCTCATCACCTTCACTGATCTGGTCAGTCAAGTCTGAATTTTTCTGTGTCAGACTTACATTCTCTCTTTTTACAGTCTCTAAATTACTCAGGGTATTCTCATAGGTTTCCTTCAATGTACACAGCTCTGTGCTGCGAGCGTAGACCTCATGGCGTGAGAGTTCCAGCTCTGCTTTAAGCGCGCTAGCCTCTTGCCGAGAAACCCCTAACTCTGTGATGAAGTTTTGCACATCTTTCTGGGACATCTCATAGCATAGTTTCCAGTCAGTTCTTGTTTTCTTTGATTCGCTTGGCTCTCTGCCTATGATGGTAGCAGTAGCCTTTGTCATCTCTAGGCGTGTCGTCATTCCTGGGACGATTGCGCCTGGCCCTATGGGCTGTTGCTCATCTCGGCGCCTTTCTGACGCATGTCCTGACAGTGCAGGTTCAAGTGGCTCGTTCACTTCCCCTGTGACTTGAGGAACAGTTTTCTTTCTTTTTGCTTTATTAGCTCCAGAGATATCAGTGGTACTGGGCACACGCTCACTGGTATCAGCTTCCACATCTTGCTTGCACTCACAGGGCGTTGCTTGCTTTTGCAGCTGTTTGTCTTTGAAAATTTTGGGGCACACATCTTCCATGTGACCTACTTCACGACAGGCCCCGCATACTAAATTCATCTGTGGGTACGGCTCTCCTCCAGGGTCGTGATCATAGTATGGCCTGAAGGGACACTGTTTTGTATGGTTACGTACATTACACAACAAACATTTCACGTCGGCCATTTTAGAAACCCGGCAGGGACAATTTGCTAGCTGCAATTTCACTCACTTCAGCAACTTGCATACAGCACTTGCTAGCTGCAAATTCACTCACTTCAGCAAAAGGCATTAGCTTTACAAACAGCACTTGCTAGATGCAAATTTATTTTTTTTCAGCAAAACATTTTGGTTTTCTGTTTGGGTTCAGGGTGCTATTGCATCCACACTTCGCACATTCTCTGTGTATGCTAGAAGCACAACTGATATACACAGTGGGACAGACTTCACTCATAGCATCTGTACTTTAGTTCAGCTCGGCGGCCATTTTAAACCCCCGCATTTATTTGCAAACCCACAGACTTTTTAGTGTCTGCCCGCATTCTCCACCATATGTGACAAACGCCCCTCTTTTGTAGTGCTGACGTCTGTCTGGGTTCTTCCCGACACAGTCTTCTAGGGTTAATTATACAACAAACAGGATCATGCAAAGTATTATGCTGCTTAACTCAGGCTTCTGCCTGCTTTATTTTCATCCAAGTAAGGTACTGCAGCTTTAACATGTGAAGGTTAGAGGTACTCAGATACTTTCATTCAGCAGTTCACATATTTCAGTGTTACCATATTTCCCACACTGTTATTTCAAGAAATAAAACCAAAATCATATAAGCAAAATCCTATCCCTTTCAGGGATCTAACTACACATCAGAATCAGTCTCTCTAACAGCTGCTGGCCAACTAAACTGGTTCCCCAGCTTAAAACAATGCTCTCTCATTTAGGGTCACAAGATACAGTACAGTCTTTTAGCAACAGCAGTAACCATTTGTTTTGTCTTATCTGTTCGTGGAGTCCAGGCAAATCCTCTGGTACTGTGATACGTGGAGGGGCCGTCAACCCCGATACTGGATGCAGGGGAGCAGCGACACCCCCAGCCCCCAGGCTCCAAGGAGAGAGAGTGAAATGCAAAACCTCTCTGCTCTAAGTACCTGTGCATGTGATTAGAAGAGCAGGTGAGGGAGAACTAGAGCCATTGTAATCTGTGGTCTGGATTTTCCATCCAGCTGCCTGAGTTAATGGGAAGCTGTGGAACGGATCATTAACTATTCCTGCACTTTCTGCTCTAAAACGGGGCAGAAAGCTGCCTAACATCTTTGGACTATGTCACAATACACAAAGTCCTAGCTCGGCAGCTCGGAAGCACAGGGTCTCTTACATTTAATTTAGATGGTTTACAAGCAGATGCTACCTAAAGGTTTAATTAATTCAAAGAGGAGGGAAACTGCACCAGTTATAGGTTCTAATTGTTATATACCATTATGCTACTGTCTTCTCCCCTAACCACATCCTACAGCTCCTCCCCTAACCACATCCTACAACGCCTCCCCTAACCACATCCTACAGCTCCTCCCCTAACCACATCCTACAGCTCCTCCCCTAACCACATCCTACAGCTCCTCCCCTAACCACATCCTACAACGCCTCCCCTAACCACATCCTACAGCTCCTCCCCTAACCACATCCTACAACTCCTCCCCTAACCACATCCTACAGCTCCTCCCCTAACCACATCCTACAGCTCCTCCCCTAACCACATCCTACAGCTCCTCCCCTAACCACATCCTACAGCTCCTCCCCTAACCACATCCTAAAGCCCCTCCCCTAACCACATCCTACAGCTCCTCCCCTAACCACATCCTACAGCTCCTCCCCTAACCACATCCTACAACGCCTCCCCTAACCACATCCTACAACTCCTCCCCTAACCACATCCTACAGCTCCTCCCCTAACCACATCCTACAGCTCCTCCCCTAACCACATCCTACAGCTCCTCCCCTAACCACATCCTACAGCTCCTCCCCTAACCACATCCTACAGCTCCTCCCCTAACCACATCCTACAGCTCCTCCCCTAACCACATCCTACAGCTCCTCCCCTAACCACACCCTACAGCTCCTCCCCTAACCACACCCTACAGCTCCTCCCCTAACCACACCCTACAGCTCCTCCCCTAACCACACCCTACAGCTCCTCCCCTAACCACACCCTACAGCTCCTCCCCTAACCACACCCTACAGCTCCTCCCCTAACCACACCCTACAGCTCCTCCCCTAACCACACCCTACAGCTCCTCCCCTAACCACACCCTACAGCTCCTCCCCTAACCACACCCTACAGCTCCTCCCCTAACCACACCCTACAGCTCCTCCCCTAACCACACCCTACAGCTCCTCCCCTAACCACACCCTACAGCTCCTCCCCTAACCACACCCTACAGCTCCTCCCCTAACCACACCCTACAGCTCCTCCCCTAACCACACCCTACAGCTCCTCCCCTAACCACACCCTACAGCTCCTCCCCTAACCACACCCTACAGCTCCTCCCCTAACCACACCCTACAGCTCCTCCCCTAACCTCACCCTACAGCTCCTCCCCTAACCTCACCCTACAGCTCCTCCCCTAACCACATCCTACAGCTCCTCCCCTAACCACATCCTACAGCTCCTCCCCTAACCACACCCTACAGCTCCTCCCCTAACTGCTCCTTTAACCCCTCCCCCCCTGGCAGCTAAGTAATGAGTAAACAAAAGTAAATAAAGAAATCTGCGCCTGTTAACAGAATAACGCAGGAGCCCGCGCTGCTCGCGGAGAGTAAATAGAAATACCCCTCTTTCCCAGTCACTCGGAAATCAATGCACAGAGCCGTGCGCGTGCCGCTCAGCAGCCGGCCACGCCAGCAGCCGGTCACGCCAGTAGACGGCCACGCCAGCAGCACCGCTGAGCTCAGCAGCCGGCCACGCCAGCAGACGGTCACGCCAGCAACCAGCCACGCCAGCAGCACCGCTGAGCTCAGCAGCCAGCCACGCCAGCAGCCACGCCAGCAGATGGCCACGCCTGCAGCACCGCTGAGCTCAGCAGCCAGCCACACCAGCAGCCGGTCACTCCAGCAGCCAGCCACGCCAGCAGCCGGTCACTCCAGCAGCCAGCCACGCCAGCAGCACTGCTGAGCTAAGCAGCCAGCGACTCCAGCAGCCGGCCACGCCTGCAGCACCGCTGAGCTCAGCAGCCAGCCACGCCAGCAGCCGGCTACGCCAGCAGCACCGCTGAGCTAAGCAGCCAGCGACTCCAGCAGCCGGCTACACCAGCAGCAACGCTGAGCTAAGCAGCCAGCGACTCCAGCAGCCGGCCACGCCTGCAGCACCGCTGAGCTCAGCAGCCAGCCACGCCAGCAGCCGGCCACGCCAGCAGCACCGCTGAGCTAAGCAGCCAGCGACTCCAGCAGCCGGCCACGCCAGCAGCACCGCTGAGCTAAGCAGCCAGCCACGGCAGCAGCCGGTCACTCCAGCAGCACCGCTGAGTCAGCAGCCAGCCACGCCAGCAGCTGGTCACTCCAGCAGCCAGCCACGCCAGCAGCCAGCCACGCCAGCAGCCAGCGACTCCAGCAGCCGGCCACGCCAGCAGCACCGCTGAGCTAAGCAGCCAGCCACGCCAGCAGCCGGTCACTCCAGCAGCACCGCTGAGTCAGCAGCCAGCCACGCCAGCAGCCGGTCACTCCAGCAGCCAGCCACGCCAGCAGCCGGTCACTCCAGCAGCCAGCCACGCCAGCAGCCAGTCACTCCAGCAGCCGGCCACGCCTGCAGCACCACTGAGCTCTGATTGAGAGGACGCATTAAGAAATAAATACAGGATCGCTTTTCTGTCCTCGCTCCCCCCCGCCCCAATAACTGCCTCCCTCGTTCCCTAATATGACAGCAATAGGACTCGTCGGGGGGGCTGTAATTACGGGACAATAACTCGGCGGCTCTCTCGTCTGATTAAAAGACACTCAGGGCGAACGCATTGAAGACATGCAATTTCTTTACCCATGCAATTTCTTTACCCATGTAATCACCTGCCCGCGGGTGTCACATTATGGTCCTTACACACAATATACTAATGTGTGTAATCGTGGGCGTTACAGCAGCACTGCCACTTGCTGGCGTACGCTACACTGATACGATGCACATACACGGGGTTAATGCCATCACTAGGGCTATTCTGCAGCGCAAAGCTGCCATGTTCCTGCCCCCTGGTGCATTTAAGCCGCTAGGGGGAAGGCGGTGAAACCCTTCGGGGCGGAGAGACCCCGCATACCGCGTTCAGCGGCTGACCGTCCCCCCCACATATCTCACAGGGGTAAAGCGCGCACGGTCGTGTACACAAAGGGGTCGCATGGCAGGAACGGGGGCGCGCACGGGTCGTGTACACAAAGGGGTCGCATGGCAGGAACGGGGGCGCGCACGGGTCGTGTACACAAAGGGGTCGCATGGCAGGAACGGGGGCGCGCACGGGTCGTGTACACAAAGGGGTCGCATGGCAGGAACGGGGGCGCGCACGGGTCGTGTACACAAAGGGGTCGCATGGCAGGAACGGGGGCGCGCACAGGCGATGTATGAGGCGGGAGAGAAGGGGGTGTTATAGGGAGAGCTGGTGTACGGAGGGTAAATAGGGGGAATTGTAGGGAGCGGTTATATGGGGCAATAGGGGGAGTTATATGGGAGCATTACACGACATGGATTATAATGGGATGGATCACATTCGGAGGCGATCTGGCAGGTTTCTCTCCTTTTGCACAACCTTCTCTGTTTCTGAGTTAGTAGAAACTTCTCTGGCTACAGATCTGGGTCCAATTACAGACACTTAGGTCCCCGCTGGCTGCTGCAGCGCTCGCTATGGCGGGAGCTGCAGGGACAAGAGCCGCCCCTCAATGGGGCCGGGCCGGTGTGAGGCGGGGCCGCGGCGCGGCGCGTTTTTCAGACATTAAAATTGTGATGAGACCTAGCACTGGAGCGCTAGGCCACGCCCCCCGGCGGTTCAGCCAATGAGGTTGAATCTGCTGGGTGATGTCACGGCCGCGCCCCCACCTGTCTTTCCCCCTGCAGCTCACTGCAGACCGTGGAATTCGGCTGCACGCGCCGCCGGCCTCGCAGGCGCGGTCCCAGTAATGTCTGTGACACGCGCACCCGGCGGGGGGCACGTGCACAGCGCTAACCGCAATCTGCGGTCTGACAGGGAGAGAGGAGCTTGCGACGGGAGGGGGCGTGGTCGGGGATTTGCGGGGGCGTGGCCATCACGTCACGCGGCTGGTTCGCCCTCATTGGGTGAACCGCCGTTGGGGGCGTGGTCACACCTCCGTCGCAAGGTTTAAACTCAATTTGATTGAGTTGGGAAAAACCCTGCAGCACGGCGCGGCTGCAGCTTCAGCGTGACGGTGCGTACTGGGCCCAGCCCCATTGAGGGGCGCTGCTTACACGCACAGCACACGCCGTGCGCACAGGCTGCTACTGGGACCACAGCCTCAGGCTGAGTCCATAGTGTGGGAGACCGCGCAGAGCGCGATCAGACTGCCTTAAGGCATTGATCGTGCCCATAGAAGGCGCGGGCGCATGCAGGGGAGGGCAGGAGGGGGCGCGCGTTGCGCAAGAAATCAGTTGAAACTGATTTCTTGGCGCGACACGCAGGTCATGTGAGCAGTTCGCCCAATGAGGGTGAACCCGCTCCGTGACGCCCCTAGGAGCGCTACCCACGGCCCGTCCGGAATTGAAAGGGAAAGCACCCGCTTCACGCGGCTCATTTCCCAGCTTCCGCACGCCTCAGCGCGGGAGAAGGCACCATGGCCCGCGCCTTAGGCTTCGGATATAGTACAGGTGCGCGCACCCCTGTACGAGAAGCGGTCCGTGGCCTGTAGGATTGCGTGACGGGGAGGCGTGGCAGAGGCGTGCCCGTGACGTCACGTGAGCAGTTCACCCTCATTGGCTGAACCACGCACGTGATCCGCCATTCGCGTGGCAAAACTAAAAATGTCTCGCAAAAACCGGCGGCGCCGTCGCTTTCATGAACGCGCGCTCTATGGCGTCCTCATTGACTTATGGAATTATGTTTGCATCCCGCGGACTATGGACGTGGTCTTAACCCCTTCAGTGCTATATTATATATTATTGACGCACAGGCACACTCAGGATATACAGTCCAGTTTTCATAAGAACAACGTAGTACAGTATGAGGTTGCTACCTCTGTGAGTGTATACTCATCACTCACCTGCTACTATGCACTTGGCTGCTAGTTTCACCATGATGGGAACTGTCCGCTTAGACAGAGCAGGTACTTATAGTGAGCGGAGCAGGTACTTATAGTGAGCAGAGCATATGTCCAATGGGATAAGTCTATAGCCACCGTCCTATATCCAATGGGATGAGTCTGTCGTCAATGTCCTTGATGCAATAGGATCAGTGTTTTGTGGGCAATCTATATCCAAGGGTCTGTATATAACACAAGGAGTCTAGAAAAAATATGAAGTCTTCACTGAAGGAAGGCGACATCCAACGTGAGGCGTCTATAGAGAGCACATGATTCTGGGTGCTGAATCCCAGGGGATCCTGGTTGCTGGGGTTCAACTGATGCTGGTTTACGGGGTGCTGGGGTTCAGTGATGCTGTGGCCCAGGGTGCTGAAGTTAGTGAGTGATGCTGGTTTCCGGGGTTCAGGTGATGCTAGTTTCCGGGGTGCTGACGTTCAGGTGATGCTGGATTCCGGGGTGCTGGGGCTCAGTGATGCTTGTTTCCGGGGTGCTGGGGCTCAGTGATACTGGTTTCCGGGGTGCTGGGGCTCAGTGATACTGGTTTCCGGGTGCTGGGGCTCAGTGATACTGGTTTCCGGGTGCTGGGGCTCAGTGATGCTGGGGCTCAGGATCCCCTCTTCCTCACTAGATCTCCGATGCTTCGCGCTCCCATGGCAACCACAACCCCGCGCCTGCTGCTAATTTTAACGGCGCCTCGCATTGGTCGTATCTTGTGTCTGTTAAAACATAAGTAAGCTCTCATTGGTTAACATCTGCACGTGCTTTTTTAACTCCCACCCCTTATTCAACTGACACTGCCGAGAAACGATTGGCCAAACGGGCTGTCTATCAATTTATAGTCGGTTGTCATTGGCCACAGACTTCGCCCAGCCTTAGAATGCACTCAATTGGTTAAAGGGTTTGTAAAGAGGTGAAGGCTGGGATAAGGGCCTGGGCTCTGTCCTGGTATTGGCTGCCTGGCTTTGACGTCACAGGCAGAAGGCAGAGAACTTGAATTCATCCTGGGGAGGGAGGCAGTGAGGCTACGTGTGACGTCATCCTCATTGAGTAGCTGCTAATTCCGACATGCTACGTCATAATCCTTCCACCCTCACCAAAATCTGTCAACCCAAGAAACAGCCCCATTCCCCTGGTCACAAATGTCTGTGTATAACAATATTTAATATGCAGACAATAATAACACATTCATATTGATATAATATAAATATATATTTAGTATGGGGAGGACAGTACTAATAATACTAAAAACGATTACAAATACACACACACATATACATATACATATATATACAGTGTTCGACAAACCTATACATTTGCTCGCCCCGAGCGAGTGGATTTAACCCCCGGGAGAGTAAATATTGGCCCAAGCAGCACACGTTTGGTACTAGGTGGCGAGTAGATTTTTTTGTGTGGCGAGTAGATTTTTTGGTGATTTGTCAACCACTGTGTATATATATATACATACACACATACACACACACACACACACACACACACACACACATATATATGTGTGTGTGTGTGTGTGTGTGTATGTATGTATGTATGTATGTATGTATGTGTATATATATATATACAGTGGTTGACAAATCACCAAAAAATCTACTCGCCACCTAGTACCAAATGTGTGCTGCTTGGGCCAATATTTACTCTCCCGGGGGTTAAATCCACTCGCCAGGGGCGAGCAAATGTATAGGTTTGTCGAACACTGTATATATATATATATATATATATATATATATATATATATGCAAATACAGCTGTATGCTCATTTGCATGTCTTAGGCAGGTCTGCAACCCCGCCTTTCCCCATTATCACCCAGCATACAGCACTTCCACTGCAGCAAGGGATTCTGGGAAATGACATGCAAAAGAGCACCCAGTGTCACTTTTTGCCTCAAAAACCATTTTTAACATGGTTCCCCATAGGCTTAAGCTTGCTGCATGGTCACAGCTTTGAGCACAGCCAGGGTTAAGGTGCATACCCAGAAAACCACCCACAGACAGCTGTTTCGACCTTAATGGGTCTTATCAGTGTGGGGCTGATTTAACTGGGAATGCAAAGAGGCTATGGGATAGGCTATACCATAATACTGAGTTTAGTTATGGTGAGTAAAAAAAGTGACAAATATATATATAATATATATATATATATATCTATATACAGGCAGTCCTCGGTTATCCTACACAATGCGTTACTCAAAATTTATTTATTTATAAAATATTTTACCAGGAAGTAATACATTGAGAGTTACCTCTCGTTTTCAAGTATGTCCTGGGCACAGAGTAAAACAAATAATACATGGTTACAAGTACAGTTACATAAATGAACAGGGTATACATTATATACAAGACATTGCGTGCACAGTTAAAGAAAATATATATTATGCGCGTATGAAACAGTTATAGACCAGGTTAAAATGTGAGACAGCCTTAGATTTGAAAGAACTTAAACTGGTGGTGGATGTGAGAGTCTCTTGTAGGTTGTTCCAGTTTTGGGGTGCACGGTAAGAGGAGGAGCGGCCGGATACTTTGTTGAGCCTTGGGACCATGAATAGTCTTTTGGCGTCTGATCTCAGGTGATAAGTGCTGCATGTGGTAGGGGTGAGGAGCTTGTTCAGGTAGCTGGGTAGCTTGCCCATGAAGAATTTAAAGGCAAGACAGGAAAGGTGAACTTTGCGCCTAGACTCTAGTGTTGACCAATCTAGTTCTTTGAGCATTTCGCAGTGATGTGTGTTGTAGTTGCATTGGAGAACAAAATGACAAATTGAATTGTAGAGGGTGTCAAGTTTGCTAAGGTGGGTTTGAGGTGCCGAGCCATATACTATGTCTCCATAGTCAATAATTGGCATTAGCATCTGCTGTGCGATACGCTTTCTGACCAGGAGACTTAGGGAGGATTTGTTCCTGTAAAGTACCCCTAGTTTGGCATAGGTCTTGGTTGTCAGGGTATCAATGTGCATCCCGAATGTTAAGTGGGAGTCAAACCATAAGCCCAGGTATTTAAAACTAGTGACAGGTGTTAGGGTGGTGTTAGCGTTGGTTCTAATCTGGAGCTCAGTCACTGGAAGCTTTACAAGTTTTGTCTTGGTCCCAAATACCATTGTTACAGTCTTGGCAGTGTTTAAAAACAGTTTGTTTTGGGAAATCCAGTTTTCGAGTCTCAAAAAGTCAGACAAAAGTATGTGTTGAAGGTCAGAGAGGCTATGGCTGTGTGCATATAGGATTGTGTCATCTGCATACATGTGTATTGAGGCTTCCTTACAAGCTGTGGGAAGATCATTAATGAACACTGAGAAGAGTAGGGGCCCCAGAACACAGCCTTGCGGGACACCACAGGTGATATCCAGGGGTTTGGAGTTAGAGCCTGAGATGGACACATGTTGGGATCTTCCTGATAGGTAGGACTGAAACCAGTTTAAAGCATGTTTCCCTATTCCAGAGCTCTGGAGTTTAAGCAGGATAGCATGATCAACTGTGTCACAAACCTTTGCAAAATCTAGGAATACTGCACCAGTGAGTTGTCCCCGTTCCATTCCACACTGAATTTCATTGCAAACTTTTAGCAGGGTAGTTACGGTGGAGTGTTTGGGACGAAACCCAGATTGGAATTGGCTAGGGAAATTTGTCTTGGTATAGAAATCGCTTAATTGGGAGTGGACACATTTTTCCATGACTTTGGATAGAATTGGGAGAAGTGAGATTGGCCTGTAGTTTGAGACAGCGTTTTTGTCCCCACTTTTGAAGATTGGGACAACTCTGGCAGTTTTCCAGGTCTTAGGGATATGGCCTGCAGACAGGATAGAGTTGACTATGGATGCAATTGGTTTGGCAATGGCTGGGGCACCAAGTCGTAGGAACCTAGATTGTAGTAAGTCGGGTCCACATTGGCTGCTTAGTTTTAGTTTGAGGAGCGCTTGTATAATCTCCTCTTCAGATGCTGGGCCAAATTCAAAATTGTGGGCAGTGTTGGGAGGGGGTGGGACTGTAGGGGTACTCCCAGGATGAGATTCATGTTTGTGGTTTGGGCTGCGTTTCGCTAATAAGTTAGTGGCACACCCCACAAAGTAATCATTGAATGCATTTGCAATGTCAGTGGGGTTTGTCAGAGTAATATCCCCCTTAGTGATATTACTTGGTTGTTGATGGTTAGGAGGCTGGAATATGTTGTTGATAACCTTCCAGAAGTTAGCTGGGTTTGATCTGTTCTGGAGGAGATTGTCAGAGTAATATTGTGCTTTTGCATGCCTTGTTTGCCTTGTGCACATGTTCCGCATGCATCTGTAGTGATTGAGATCCTTGGTAGTGCCAGTTACTTTGTAGCTTTTCCACAAGGTATCCCTGAACTGGTAGAGTGCTATAAGGTCAGGTGTAACCCATGGAAGGTGGGCCCCCCGTACCCTTATTTTGCGTAGTGGAGCATGGGTATCGCAGAGTTTTAAGAACTCGGATTGGAAATAGTCGAGCGCAGAATCAGGGTCGGGAATTAAATCGATTCTGTGCCATGGGCAGTTGGTAAGGTCATCCAGAAACTGTTGTGGGTTAAAGTTTTTAAACGTTCTAGTTAGGAGAATTTTAGGGCTTGAATGGGGCGGTTTAATTTTTCTTACACAGTACACTATTGCATGGTCACTGAAAATATCAGGAAGGATGCCAGAGGATTGGATTCTGCTGGGGTTTGAGGAGAGAATCCAGTCTAGCAAGGAATGGTTATGCGATTTCAGGTTTATCCGTGTGGGTTGGGAAATGAGTTGCGATAGGTTAAGTGACTTGAGTTGTATCTGGATTTTGTGGTTTTTAGGGTCAAGCCAATTGAAGTTGAAATCCCCAAGAACTAGCAGCTCACTCTTCTCATTCAGAGAGGAAATGGAGCCAAGAAACTGGGTGATATCAGTCAGGGATTGTAGAGGGGCTTTAGGGGGGCGGTAGATGCCAGCAAGCAAGATTGGATTAGAAAAGGGGAGGCAGATTTTGCCAACTAGAATTTCAAAAGAGGGTGGGCTTGGTGGGCAATTTAACAGTGTAAATTGTAATGTGTCTGCAATATAAAATAACACCCCTCCTCCTCTCTTTGACCTATCTCTCCTAAAAATGGAGTATCCCTGAATGGCAATATTTGCATCAGGAGTTTTAGGGGTTAGCCATGTTTCTGTGAGAACGATGGCTTTGGGTTTATGCATAAGGCACCATGCCCTTAGTTCGTCCAGTTTGGGCAGCAGGCTCCGGATGTTTATATGGGCGACAGATAGCCCTTTTTGGAATTTAAAGGTGGAATTCTCAGGGGCATGGGACATAGCTGAAATGGGAGGACCTGGGTTAGGTTCAATATCACCTGCTAAAGAGAGTAACAGTATGAGTAGAAATTTGGGTAGTTGTTTGCAAGTTGTAAATTTGTGGTGTTTGCCATTTGAGTGAGCAGTGGTTGGTGTGCTGGTTTTTAGAGTTCTCCACCAACATTCAGTAGATAGTGCAAGGCTTCTGATTAGTCCAGGGTGTATGGTGATGTTGGGTGTGGGCCAGGATGGAGGAGTTTGTAGTGTGTAGAGGGAGTAACATCTCCATGAGGCCAGGAGAAAGAAAAAAGTTAAAATACATAGCAGGTTCATGATGCCAGAGGTAGGCAATGCTGCAAGGAGCTGTTGTGAGCAGAGTGAGTGTGAGCAGACTAAACAGCAGGTGTGTGCCTGTTCCTTGTCAAATGTTTAGCTGTATTGCAATGCTAGAGTCAGTTCAGGGTTTCAGTGTATTGTGCAGTCAGTTTTGGGAGAGACTGCAGTAAATAAGTTGTAAAGGGGTGGGGGGTTGAAATAGGCAGGTTAGCAAACATGGGATCATAGTGTGATCTGAATAGCTTACCGTTTGTTGTCTTGAGTAAAATAGTTTGCAGTAGGTCCAGTCCCCAGTCACCTCTAGTCAAACTGTAGTCTAACTGTATTTATCACTTAAAAAGCTCACTTTAAATGCAGACCGGGAGCAGAATGGAAGATTTGGCTCCCGGCTGCCTGTTTTGTAATACCCTTGGCCTGCCCCCCCCCCACAGGGGGGGGGGGCGCGACGGCAGCCCAGAGATCCTAGCGAGGTAAGGGGGGAGGGGGTTTGCCCCCTGGTCATGGGCTTCCCTCGCCTAATTGGCTGGAGGGATTGCTTGACCAGGGAGGCAGCGAGGGACCCCCTCCCCCTCCCACTTGTAACCGGTACCCACATTAAACAGACAAGTAATGACAGACTCAGTTTGGAGGTATAAAAGGCAGCGGCTTTGCTTTTGTAAATATATAAATATATATGGCGTTGTAAAGCGAAACGTTGTAAAGCGAAACACGTTTTCCCATAGGAACACTGTTTAAATGAAAGGTTCCGTTCCTGAAGGCATTTTTAACACTAAAATACACCAAATATTTTATGCAGGCAATAAGATATGCAGCACACACATACATTATATAGTGTGTATACTGTATTATATATATAACTAGCTGATATACCCGGCGTTGCCCGGGATGTTATTTTGGGGGGGCGGGCGACAGGGTTGGGCTTCCCCCCCCTTGACAGCTAGGTGGGTGACTCAGTTGACTGAGTGTGTGGGTGGATGGGTGACTGAGTGGGTGGGTGACTTTGGGTCGGTTTGACTTTGGGTGGGTGGGTGACTTTGGGTCGCTAAGTGGGTGGGTGACTTTGGGTCGCTGGGTGGGTGACTTTGGGTCGCTGGGTGGGTGGGTGACTGAGTGGGTGGGTGAGTGGGTGAAAGTGGGTGACTGGATGAACGTGGGTGACTGGGGGAAAGTGGGTGACTGGGGGAAAGTGGGTGACTGGGGGAAAGTGGGTGACTGGGGGAAAGTGGGTGACTGGGGAAAGTGGGTGAGTGAGTGAAAGTGGGTGAGTGAGTGACTGGGTGGATGTGTGGGTGTGTGGGTGACTGGGTGGGTGACTTTGACTGGGTGACAGTGGGTGCGTGGGTGGGAGACGGTGGGTGACTTACCTTGACCGGGTGGTGTTTCCTGACGGCAGACGGTTCCCCTCCTGGCACGGATATCCCCGTGACATCAGGCTGGGGCAGGAGGTGGGTTGGGAAGCTGGCGGGGGGGCAAGAGTGGCAGGCTGGGGCAGGAGACCCGCGCCACGTGAGGGTGAGTGCAGGAGACCCGGCCCGCGCTTCCCCTCCGTCCGGGAGCGCACGTGATAGTGCGGCTGGGGATGTTGCGGAGCGTGCGGGTTTGGGGTAGGTGGGAGAGAGAGTGAGGGGCACCGGGAGAGGGGGAGAGGGGAGGGGGCGGGGAGGTGAGCTGCGGTCGACGAGGAACAGTGAGAGAGAGAGAGAGAGAGTGTGTGTGTGTCTGTCCCCTTTGGCCCGTCACTCCGCCTCAGGCCAATGAGAGGTGTGCGGGGGCAGGCGGGCCAAGGGACCAATGAGATTTCCCCTAGGGACACAGGACATCCAGACAGGCATACAGTGCTTTCACTAATATAGTATAAGATATAACATAATAAATAATATATTATATAGTATAATATAATATTATATAGTATTATATTATATATATATATACGCTCTTACGACGCTTTGCAACGTTGTTTATGTGAATGTGTATATATATATACATGTAACCATGCTGTAAAATGGCTGCAGTCATCTCTCCTGCTGACAGTAAGGCCTGGTAAGTTATGGGCATGCCAGCAGTAATCATGGAGGTTTGCCCTCACACCCTGGTGAGGTGCCCTATGTATGGATGGGAGTGGTCACAGGCTCTGACTCCCTGGTTAGTGATGTCAGAGTTGTGTCAGCCCCCAGAAGATACATAAGGCACAGCACTGATCAAAAGTCAGAGGTAGGAGCGAGTTGGAAGTAGGTAGTAGTTAATAGTTAAAGGAGTTCAGAGTTGGTACACTGCAGGACTAATGAGACTGTGACCAGGGACCTGGCGCAGAGTAGATATCCCTACGGGGATAGGGAATCCCTACATTAGGAGGACAATACCTTTCAAAGGGAAGTACGGTGAACAATGGAGGGCTAAATTCACCCATTGTGGAGGGCAGCTGGCCCACCGTGCAAATAAAGATGTTCCTGATAAAAGAGACCCTCGTGTGTAAGTGTGGAGTGATTACGCAGGGGGCTGCACCACAGAGGAGTTCCTCACCAGGACCATCCACAAGCGGACACTGGGATCCTGATGAGGTGGAGGCGCTGCACTGGATCTAGGTAGGACTCAGCACACTACCTCAGCTGCCTGTCTGGGTTGGCAATCCCCAATACAACATCATGCGGGAGACTCAGGAGTCCTGTTGCCAACAGGTGCACCACCAGACATCACACTGTAGTGGGGGCTGGTTAGACCACAGGGGCCAATATGAGATTGGGTGGGTCAGGCCAGTCCAGAAAATCCGTTACATTTGGAGGCGCTGCTGAGAGAGACCTGTCAACAGGACAGGCTTTTGCTAGGTCACTTGGAAACAGGGAGAAGTGTCTGCTGCCACTTTGTGCTGCGTTGGGACGGACCTAGGGGTAGTCAGGGGGCTGCTGGAGTTTGTCAGTTCGCAGGGACGACCTAGGGGCCTGAAAGGAGTTGGGGGTTTGGAGCCGGGCTATAGCTGTCCTAGTCACCTTGAGGTAGCGCTAGTTGGTAGGATGCCTAAAGGGACAGCCTGTTAACGTGGTCAGGAATCCTGGAGAGGGTCTGCGCTAGGCTGACCAAGATAGGTAGACACCCCAGTACTGCATGGAAGCCCCAGAGTACTCTAGCCCATTCCAGACCACTCACCGTAGGGAGCACAGACGGGGAGGAAGGAGATACAGCAGACACTGAGAGAGTGAGCCTAGCCTGAGGTAGCGCATACACGAGTCCAGCCTACATCAGGTACACATGGTGGTGCATCAGGGAAATCTTTATTGTGCCGGTGTGGTGGCTGCCCCGCAGAGAGGAGCCCCATGTACAATCAGGACAAACAAAAGATGAATACAGCGACCGCAAGAATGGAGGATCTGCGCGGTGCGGATAGTCCAAATTGGCGACCGAAGGCTGATGGGGAGAGCACACCTGGCGTGCGTCCCACTGAAGAACAAGCTGTTGTCGACATGTCTGTCACGAGCCTGCTATGGAGTGGAGTAAAAGCCGTGGCTGCCCCGTTCTGGTCCTGCCTAGGACAACGAGGCACTACCCTGGAGGACTGTGTTGAGGACATTGTTATAGCAGGAGGAGAACACAGTGAGAGTGACTGTCAGTCGGCATACAAACATATGAACGCTACCTCATTCATTGACCAGACTAACAGTGCTACCCAAAATGGCAGCTCCCGCTTCCCTGGGAGACCGCGTGGGCCGATGGCCGACTATTCTGCAAATGCACAAGTTACAAATAATTGGCCAGAAGCGGCGCCAACAGGAGAGCCCCGCCCGCATGGGGGGTATGGCGCGACAGCTGCGGCCGCGCCTTCATGGACAGTAACTCACTCAGCCCCTGTGCTGAGTCAACCGCTTAATCTATGGGACCCTCCCCTAATATCAACCAGGGGGAGTGGTTTCCAGCTATGCCCCGTGGGTATGAATCCCGCGGGCCCCGGAGCTGGTACGCTGACGGCACAATTACCAGAGGTAGTTCCGGCAGCTGAAATTGTGTGCAAAAAAGAAGGATACTTTGCACGCAAGGCAGCTGAAAGAAAACGGCTGGAATTGGCGGCAAAAGGGGAACCCCACCCTGTTGGGGATAAGCGCGCGAAAGCTGTGGTCGCGCCCTCTAGGACTGAAAGAGGTGCGGCCTCAATTAAAGGACATCCTATTCCCTTGTGGGACCCGCCCATAATCGCTACTCTTGGGGGCGGATTCCAATTGTGTCAGATGAGGGCGGAGCTGAACCAAGGAGTGGCTGATCACCCAACCCCTGTTGGTCACTCACGCGGAACCAGCTTCCAGAACAGACCAGTGTTGAAAGTGGCTCCCACCAAGACAATGGCCTGCTCCCCAGACGTGAACCGGATGGTATCTACTCAACCCTACGCAGTACCAGGGGGGGTACTAGTGATACGTGTAGGGGACGCGGAGACAGTAGTGGGCCTCTGCCTGCAATGCAGACTGCCCGGCGGTACCATGGGCACGGCGGCGAGCTGTCACCAGTGTGGCACACAATACCTGTGGCCCATGCCCACCTTTGTGCCCATTCAGACCAATGACCCAGGGGGGAATACGGCTAGGCTGTCCGCCGAGTCCCCCGGTGCCCTATGGACCAAGGGTGCGGATCCAGAAGAGCGTGAAGTGAGCGGTCAGGCTACTGACCAAGAGAAAAGAAGGCGGTTGCCGCGCTCGGCGACCCCAAGTACCCTTAGAGCAGATCCCTCGGACGAGGGGCCCAAGGAGTTAACCAGTACCCTAGTCTGGCCGGTGGCGGTGTCCTGTGGAGGGAATGGAATAAAAAGACCACTTACCGGAAGTGACAGCGGACGGAGCCGGGTGTCACCGGTGGAGCAGAGCCTGGAGAGGTGGAGCCTAGCAGTTCTCGGGACCGGCGGGTCCAGTGGCAACGGGCGAGCCACGTCCAACCTACGGACCGGTAAGGATAGTCCCTGTCCTTGCCAGGCTCCGATACCACCGCTCGAGGAGGAGAGGCCGTGCCAGGCCAGGACGGCGCACGTGGACGCAGGCGGACTTCCGGATCTAATCGTGGAGGAAGAGATCCCGCATGGGGGTCCATCCCAAGATGGCGGCGTATCCGACTCCAGCGATGACGGTGTTTCCGGCGGAGGTGGCGGAACGAGCGGAAGTAGAGGACACGCGTCTCAGCGATCGGGTGATGGTTCCCGATCGATTAAAAAGACTCGGAGCAAGCGGCGGACCGAGAAAGGTGAGACGCAACCGGCGATGCCACTGTCCAGTGGTACGGGACAATCCAATGACGGCGAACGGGTCGGAACCCCGCGGCTGCCAACTGCCTACCCCTACGCCCAACCCCACGCCCTAGATAATGCCCCTGTCCCAGTCACCTGTTCCCGGGGATCATCATCCAGTTTGGGGGTGTCGGAAGGATCCTTGGGGGTTGGTGAGAACCGGACTGGGGAAAGACTGGGCAGCTTTGCTTCTGAGGGTGGATCAAGGGGAGGAGGACAATTGGGACAAGTATCGAAGTCCCGGTGGGTGCCTGAAGAGGCGGATGTACCTTCTGGGGAGGCCTCAAAGCATGAGAGGTGGTCCAGGCCCCGTTCCGCAGGGACCTCTGGGGTATGTTCCTGGGGGGGTACAGATGAGGGAGACTCTCTAGAGTCTGGGCCCGAGAAGCCTAGGGAGACCCGTTGGTGGGCGCCCTTATTTGAGGGGTACGTGGGGTGGATGGACCGCACGCGGTTCTTATTAGAGAAGGATGACATAGTGGACTACTGGTGGGCTAAAGGGGAGTTCACGCCCGCTGAGAGGAAAAAGGAGATGCAATTCAGGTGGTTCATGAGAGGCAGGAATGAAATAGAACCCATGGGGCCTGATATATTGTCAGATCCTGTAGACCCAGATGAGCCCTTGTCCTGGGTATTACCCGGGAGAGCGGGGAACGCCAACCTAACTAGGAGTAGTCGGGCTGAAAGGGCGATCATTGCAAAATATAAGTACTCTCATGGATTGGAGTACCCGTACGTTCCTGAACCCCTCATGCAGGAGATTGAGGACAACAGGGACCAGTGGTTAAGGGAGACCATAGAGGAGTATATGGTCAACAAAGGGGGTGCCATTACTGGTATTAAGGCAGAGGAAAGGATCGATCACCTGATAAGGGTACGGAGTATCGGGCGAAGTGTGTACAAACACAAAGTAGTATACAGGCCTGAGAGGGGTTTGCCGCGTAACTACAGTGTAACTGTTCTGGACATGGGGGGTCGGGAGGTGAAGAAACCTGATCCCCGGCACTACTATTAGGAGGTACTGGGTAGCATTACGCGGGTTTGTGGCTGCTGGTCAGGGCGTGCTTGGTGTAATGTGACTTGTTATGTTATAAAGATGATGTTCTAATAATGATGTGTGTTCCATTTTAACAGTGCTTCCTGAAGAAAGGTACTTCAAATTTAGGTCCCAGCCGGGGACGGTGGGATTCACCAGAGGGAGAATGTAACCATTCTGTAAAATGGCTGCAGTCATCTCTCCTGCTGACAGTAAGGCCTGGTAAGTTATGGGCATGCCAGCAGTAATCATGGAGGTTTGCCCTCACACCCTGGTGAGGTGCCCTATGTATGGATGGGAGTGGTCACAGGCTCTGACTCCCTGGTTAGTGATGTCAGAGTTGTGTCAGCCCCCAGAGGATACATAAGGCACAGCACTGATCAAAAGTCAGAGGTAGGAGCGAGTTGGAAGTAGGTAGTAGTTAATAGTTAAAGGAGTTCAGAGTTGGTACACTTGCAGAACTAATGAGACTGTGACCAGGGACCTGGCGCAGAGTAGATATCCCTGCGGGGATAGGGAATCCCTACATTAGGAGGACACACCTTTCAAAGGGAAGTACGGTGAACAATGGAGGGCTAAATTCACCCGTTGTGGAGGGCAGCTGGCCCACCGTGCAAATAAAGATGTTCCTGATAAAAGAGACCCTCGTGTGTAAGTGTGGAGTGATTACGCAGGGGGCTGCACCACAGAGGAGTTCCTCACCAGGACCATCCACAAGAGGACGCTGGGATGCTGATGAGGTGGAGGAGCTGCACTGGATCTAGGTAGGACTCAGCACACTACCTCAGCTGCCTGTCTGGGTTGGCAATCCCCAATACAACATCATGCGGGAGACTCAGGAGTCCTGTTGCCAACAGGTGCACCACCAGACATCACACTGTAATGGGGGCTGGTTAGACCACAGGGGCCAATATGAAATTGGGTGGGTCAGGCCAGTCCAGAAAATCCGTTACATACACACTTACACAACGTTGCAAAGCATCGTAAGAGCGTTGGATTTTGGCGTTGTAAAAATGAATATAGGTATGCATTGCATAGCGTTGGATAAGCCATTCGTTGTAAAACGAGGACTGCCTGTATTTATATAATAGTAGCCTATATTATATATACTATATTGGCCCGAATCTAGCA
>NC_134499.1:8045110-8140110 GCF_040206685.1 Ascaphus truei
AACTGCCGCCGCCCCCCCTCCCCCGGCGGGCAGCTACGGGCTCCCGGGGCAGAATGGGGGAACACCGCGCAGCCACCACTGCCAGCCCCCGCGCCCATCTCCCGAACCAAGGGGACAGGGGGGGAAGGGAGCGCCAGGACAGGAGGCAAAGGATCAAAAACCCACCTCCTATCCCCCCGGGCGGGCAGAGGGGGGGAGACACCGCGCAGAAGAGCCAGGAGCCGCGGGCAGAGACACACACCACGTGTGCTCTGCCGCAGGAAGCGGAAGCCCCGCCCCCAGGCACCCTTCCTTCCATTCATCCCACATGCAGGTCCTTGGTGAAGGATGATGCCGGGGGCGGGGCTTAATGCCGGGACGCTGGGGATTGGCCAACAAGGTAGGAAACTGCCGGGGGGGGGGGGGGTTGGCATTAAAAAAAAAAAAAAATACTTACCAGCCGGGCTGCTGCAGTCTCCTCCTCCGCGCCGCCGCAGACTCGCGCACAGCGCACCGCGCACCGCAGCTTACTCGCGCACCGCCGGGGACAAAAAAAATAAAAATGGGGACACATTGAGGAAAATCCGGGACATTTCCGGTACACACAGAAAATCGGTACAGCTCCCGAAAAACCGGGACTGTACCGGCAAAAGGGGGACGGGTGGTCACCCTAAGTATAGCGCGCGGGACGCAGCACGTAGATTGTTACAGGCACAGTCCCTGCCCCGTGGAGCTTACAATCTATGTTTTGGTGCCTGAGGCACAGGGAGATAAAGTGACTGCCCAAGGTCAAGGGAGCCGACACCGGGAATTGAACCAGTCTACTCCCATAGCCACTAAAATTTCTGTTTATATATTAATATGTTATTTATATAAAATATGGACAAAAGAGGGACACCCGCTCAGCCCTGAGTAACAGATAATAGGGTGCACTAGGGGTAATGTAATCAAGAGCAAGACCCCCCTCCCCCCAGAGTCCAGAGATCCCTCCCCTCCCCCCAGAGTCCAGAGACCCCCCCCCCCCAGAGTCCAGAGACCCCCACCCGAGTCCAGAGACCCCCTCCTCCCAGGATCCAGAGATCCCTCCCCTCCCCCCAGAGTCTAGAGACCCCCCCAGAGTCCAGAGATCCCCCCTCCCCCCAGAGTCCAGAGACCCCGCCCCCCCCGAGTCCGGAGACCCCCCCACCCACCAGAGACCCCTCCTCCCCCCAGAGTCCAGAGACCACTCCCCCAGAGTCCAGAGACCCCCCTCCTCCCAGAGTCCAGAGATCCCCCCTCCCCCCCAGAGTCCAGAGACCACTCCCCCAGAGTCCAGAGATCCCCCCCTCCTCCCAGAGTCCAGAGATCCCCCAGAGTCCAGAGATCCCCCCTCCCCCCAGAGTCCAGAGATCCCCCCTCCCCCCAGAGTCCGGAGACCCCCCTCCCACCAGAGTCCAGAGGCCCCCCCTCAGAGTCCATAGACTCCCCCACCCTCCACTGTCCAGAGATCCCTGAGTCCAGAGACCCCCCAAGTCCAGAGACCCCCCTCCTTCCAGAGTCCAGAGACACCCCCCCCTCAGAGTCCAGAGACCCCCCTCCTTCCAGAGTCCAGAGACCCCCTGAGTCCAGAGACTCCCTGCCCCCCGAGTCCAGGCCTCCCCCCAGTCTAGAGACCCCCCACCCCTCTTATTTCTGAGCGACAAGCAGGTTTGTCCATCGTGCAAGAATACAAAATGTCCGCAGGCTTTGGCGGCCAATAGAGAGTGGCGACGCGGTCCGGAAATGATGTCGCAACTCTATTGGTGAACCCTCGGACACATTGTTATTTGTGTGTGTGTCAAGAATGGCACAAAAGGACTAATATCTCAGGAAGCCCGGGGTCCGGGGAAGGTGGGGGGTCCCAGCTCCGCTTCCGGTGGGACCCCCAGTTCAGGATAGATTTAACAAAATAATAATCATTTGATTGGGATTGCAGCTTTACGTTATTAAGAGTAACATGAATAAACTAGGGTTAAGTAATAATGAAAGTAACAGAGTAATATTAATACAACTGCTAGTAATATTAATAAAGTAATAAAGAGTAATATGAATGGCATTATGCAATATGAAAGGCGAAAAGAGTAATATGAGTAACATTCTAAATAAGAGGACTAAAGTAATAATGAGCAATACAAGTACTGCGGTAAAAATGAGTAATAGGAGAAGGAGTTAGTATGTAATGTATGTATGGTATGTATGTAGGTATGTAATGTATGTATGTAATGTATGTATGTAGGTATGTAATGTATGTATGTATGTATGAATTGTATGTATGTGTAGCCATGTGTAAAAATGGGGTACATCTCTTTCTCATGCTGGCAGTAAGCCTGGTAAGTAGACAGGGTTGCCAGCAACAATCATGGAGGTTTGCCCTCAAACCCTGGTGAGGTGTCATATGTAACAAAGGAAGTGACAACATGCTTTGTGTCCACTGTTAGTGACACAAAGGTGGGTCTGTTTCTGGAGGTTATATAAGACACAGTACTGCCTAAAGTTGTTGTGTTAACAAGGAGTTCTGGACTAGTCTACCAGAGTGTCTGCAGCAGTTCAAGGCTGTCAGAGTCAAGGGCCAGCTAACTACACACTGTGTTCAGGGACCTGGCACCGATGGTGATCTCCCTTTGGGGAGAGGTGAACCAACTCTATTAAGAGAGAAGGAACCTTCTGAAGGGGCGTACCTCAACAAGATGAGCGGCTAAGCACGACCGCTATGAGGGGCAGTCTTCCTATGGAGATGACATTAAAGATGCCCTGGTTCAAAAGATCCCTTCTGTGTGAGAGTGAAGTTATTCCACAGAAGGATGCACCAAGAAGGAGTTCCCCATCAGATACTTCCCCTGCAGCCGCAGAGATCCTGATGGGGTGGAGGCGCTGTAAGCGAATGTGAGTAGGACTCAGAGTACACTACCTCAGACGCCTGTCATGGTGATACTTCCCCAATACCAACCCAGCGGGAGACTCAGGAGTCCTTTTGCCAGCAGGTGCACCACATATCACAGAAACATGTAATGGGGCCATTAGACCACGGGGCCAATATGAAATTGGGTGGGGGTCTAACCGTTACATTTTTGGAGGCGCTGCTGAGAGACTGTATCAACAGGACAGGCTTTTGCTAGGCACACTTGGAAACGGGGAGAGTGTATGGTGCCAGTCAGTGCTGTGTATGGGACGGAGCCTAGAGGTAGTCAGAGTATGGTAATATACTTGTCTAGGACAACCTAGGATCCTGAGAGGAGTGAAGTGGGTCTGGAGACAGGGCTATAGCTGTCCTAGTCACCGTGAGGCGGCTAGTGGTAGGATGCCTGAAGGGATAGCCTGGATAACTCGGGTCAGGAATTCTGGAGTGGATCTGCACTAGAGGTAGCCAAGAGAGGTTGACGCCCTAGTACTGCATGGGAGAAGCCAGAGTACTCTAGCCAGGAGCCAGGACGCTTACCGCAGAGCGCAGACTGGAGGAAGGTGAACACAGCATACACTGAGAGAGTGAGCCTAGCCTGAGGTAGTGCAACATGAGTCAGACATACATGGGATACATGTAGGTGGTGCATCGTGGCATTCTTTATTGCATCGAAATGGCAGCTGCCCCGCAGAGAGGAGCGCCATGTGTGATAGTAGAAATTACAAAGAAAAGATGGCGACCGCAAGAGGTGAAGTTCCGCGCGGTGCGGAGAATCAAAGATGGCGGCCAGCACCAGACGGAGAGAGCGCACGTGGAGTGTATACCACAGAGGAGTGAGTTGCAGAAGGGACTTTGCAAGCATGTTATGGAGTGGCGCCAAGGCTGTGGCCGCGCCGTTTTTGTCCTGCCTAGGATCCCGGGGTGCTACCCTGGAGGACAGTGTTGAGGACGTTGTTGTTATGTGCGGTGTGGATGGAGAGCCTGATTGCCAGACGGTAATCCCTAGACAAAATCTACCTCTGTTGCTATAGTGAATGGCCGTGCAAACCAAGATGGCGGTTCCCGCTTCCTGGGAGACCGCATGGGCCGAGTGCAGAGAATTCTGCAAATGCAAAGATTGCAAGAAGTTGGCCGGGATTGGCGCCAAGTAAAGAACCCCACCATGCTGGGGGTAGTGGCACGAAAGCTGTGGCCGCGCCCTCCTGGACTGTGACCAGCTCAGAGCCAGTACTGGGTCACCCAGTGAATTTGTGGGACGCTCCCCTAATATCCACCAGGGGGAGGAGTCCTTACCTTTGTCAAATGAGAATGGAGCTAGCGGAAGGAGGAGCTAAAGGGGCGACCCCTGCTCTTCAGTTGCGAGGAGCTGGTGAACAGGCAAGACCACTGTGCCAAGTGTCTCCTGTAACCAGTACCATAAAGACTGAGATGGACATTTCAGCACACCCCTACTCGTTGCCAGGAGGCTTCCTGGTGATAAAGGCGGGTGATACCGAAACTGTACCATGCCTGTGCATGCAGTGCCGATTGCCGGGTGGAGAAGCCAGTACCACGGCGAGGTGTCCCCAATGTGGCCTCTACTATCTGTGGGCCGTGCAGCCCTTTGCGCCGGGGCAGACCGTGGAGGCAGGCGGAGAGACAGCCAAGCTGAAGACTGAAGTCTCTCAACAAGTCAAGACGGAGAAACCTGATCCCGGAGAATGGGGATCGCTATTGATGATAGCTACGGAGCCGAGGACACTGGAGCCTGCAACCGCGGCGAGAACCCGGAACCTCGCTGGCGGTCCCCTGTGGAGGTACTGCACCGACACACTTTATTCGAGCAAATACCCGGTGTGTACCTGGCAGATACCTGGAATGTGCCGCTCCTAACCTCTGACAAGCCCCGTTGCATTTGCCTTCCCAGCCTGGGTTCATGCCTGGCTGATGGGCGGCTGATCTGTTAAATGATAATGATTAGGATTTAATAGGCTGCAATGCTTCGCGTGTCTACCAGATGGCATAAATTCATGAATTGTAATGCAGTTTATATATATATACTGTGCAGTATTGCAGCCAGCGGGAATAAAATGCTTCAATCCCTGCTTGGAAAATAACTCAATGCACTCGGGCAGAAAACAGTCACAAACCTCAATACACCCGGGTATACTCGAATTCGTGGGACTAGCCAAGCTCGAATAAAGTGTGTCGCCAGTGTACCACTACCCGTGTCGGAGACTGCCTCATCGGAGGAGGAGCAAGCCAGCCCGACATCGGTGGTGATGCGCCTACCGGCGGGCCACTACAGCGGTGCTGAAAAAGAGCCAGCACTTACCTGCAAAGCAGCGGAGCTGGGTCCCGAGGTGCCGAGATCACCTGTGCAGAGGCAACCGGAGCGGAGGAGTTCCACGGCCGTGGCGATTCCCAGCGTGGAAGGCGGAGAAGATACCATCCCAAGCCGAAGGAGCGGTAAGACACACCCTTACCCTCCCCAGGCATCGATGGCGTCGACGGCAAAGGAAGGCCCAGCCAAGGCCCGAGCGGAGCGGCAAGAAGAACCTTCACTTCCAGCGGCGGATGTCGTTGTGGAAGAAGAGGTTCCGGTGGGGAACCCAACCCAAGATGGCGACGCATCGTCCCGCGAGATGGATGACATCACTTCCGGCGGAAACTGCGGAACCGGATGGAAGATGGCCGCGCCCTCGCGACCGCCGTGCTGTACTCGATCGGCTGGAGAAGCAAAGAGCAAGAGCTGGCAGGCCCTGTGGAATCCTGGGAACCAGGAGACGGGTGAGCCTGAACCCCAAACCGCTGGTACCGGCCGAGGTATCGTGAAGCTGCGGGTCATAATGCCGCACTGGCCGTATGCTGTGCCCTTTGCCCTGCCCCCGGCCACTGCCCAAACCCCTGCCCCTGTCACCTCCTCATCGGGGTCCCAATCGAGCCAAGGGTTGTCTGGGGAGTCACGGGAAACTTCCGATGAACTGGGGGGATTGTTTCACTTCCAATGAGGGATCGGGGAGAGAAATGCTTTCGCGTAAAATGTCATCATGTACGAGTGATAATGATGGTAATGCTAATGTAAGATGTAGGCCTAAGCGCCTTGGGTCTAACTCAAGGTCCACAGGGACGTCCGGAATTTCTTCAGGGGGAGAACCGGAAGAGAGTAAGCGTACTGTAGCAGTAACGGCAGGGCAGGAAACAAGAAATTGATCCGCATCAGCATGGCGGAAAGGGCGATAGTCGCCAGATATAAGAAATCCCATGGGTTGGAATACCCATACGTGCCTGAACCTTTGATGCAAGAGATCGAGGATAATAGGGACACGTGGTTGAGAGAGACAGTGGAGGATTATATAATGTCCAAATCGGCTGGGCATGCTTCATTCAAGACTGAGGAGAGGATAGCTTATCTGATGAGGGTATGGAGTGTTGGGCGCAACATCTTCATGACTAAGATGGAATATAGTCCAGAAAATGGGCTGCCTAGATCGTACAGCATTACTGTGAAGGATGCCAATGGGAGGGAGGTGCAGAAACCAGACCCTAGGCACTATTATTAATTCAGGTTCTCCTTCGGAGCAGTGCAGTCTTGCAGGTCAGGATGTACTGTTGTGCAATTATGTTGATACAGAAACCATGCGTGTGTGTAATAATGTAGTTCTATGATAATATATTGTCTATGTTGTTATGTGTTGCAGTGCTACCTGAAAGAAGGTTCCACAAATTTAGATCCCAACTGGGGACGTTGGGTTCCACCAGGGAGAGATTGTAGCCATGTGTGAAAATGGTGTACATCTCTTTCTCATGCTGGCAGTAAGCCTGGTAAGTATGCAGGGTTGCCAGCAACAATCATGGAGGTTTGCCCTCAAACCCTGGTGAGGTGTCATATGTAACAAAGGAAGTGACAACATACTTGGTGTCCACTGTTAGTGACACAAAGGTGGGTCTGTTTCTGGAGGTTATATAAGAAACAGGACTGCCTAAAGTTGTTGTGTTAACAAGGAGTTCTGGACTAGTCTACCAGAGTGTCTGCAGCAGTTCAAGGCTGTCAAAGTCAAGGGCCAGCTAACTACACACAGTGTGCAGGGACCTGGCACCGATGGTGATCTCCCTTAGGGGAGAGGTGAACCAACTCTATTAAGAGAGGAGGAACTTTCTGAAGGGGGGGTACCTCAACAAGATGAGCGGCTAAGCATGACCGCTATGAGGGGCAGTCTGCCTATGGAGATGACATTAAAGATGCCCTGGTTCAAAAGATCCCTTCTGTGTGAGAGTTCCCCATCAGATACTTCCCCCTGCAGCCGCAGAGATCCTGATGGGGTGGAGGCGCTGTAACCGAATGTGAGTAGGACTTCCAGCACACTACCTCAGACGTCTGTCATGGTGATATTTCCCCAATACCAACCCAGCTGGAGACTCAGGAGTCCTTTTGCCAGCAGGTGCACCACATATCACAGAGACATGTAATGGGGCCATTAGACCACGGGGGCCAATATGAGATTGGGTGGGGGTCTAACCGTTACATATGTATGTATGTATGTATGTCTTTATTTATATAGTGCCATTAATGTACATAGCGCCTCACAGCAGTAATACACGCGACAATCATATAAATAACAAATAATACAAATACTGTAACACAATGGGAATAAGTGCTTCAGAAATAAAGGTGACATTTAGGAAGAGGAGACCCTGCTCCCAAGAGCTTACAATCTAATTAGTAAGTAGGAGGAACGTACTGAGACAGTAGGAAGGTGTTCTGGTAAGTGCGTCTGCAAGAGGCAAAGGTCGATGTATGAGGTGTATAGTATGTAGGGTTGCCAGATGTCCAGTATTGAACTGGACTGTCCTGTATTTGGACACTGTGTCCAGTAAAAAATGAGAGCTAATAGTGGACATGTATGTGTATACCGGTATTACCTCTCTGGGCGTGTACGTGTATACCGGTACTACCTCTCTGGGCGTGTATATGTATACCGGTATTACCTCTCTGGGCGTGTATGTGTATACCGGTACTACCTCTCTGGGTGTGTATGTGTATACCGGTATTACCTCTCTGGGAGTGTATGTGTATACCGGTACTACCTCTCTGGGCGTGTATGTGTATACCGGTATTACCTCTCTGGGCGTGTATGTGTATACCGGTACTACCTCTCTGGGCGTGTATATGTATACCGGTATTACCTCTCTGGGCGTGTACGTGTATACCGGTATTACCTCTCTGGGCGTGTATATGTATACCGGTATTACCTCTCTGGGCGTGTATGTGTATACCGGTATTACCTCTCTGGGCGTGTATGTGTATACCGGTATTACCTCTCTGGGCGTGTATGTGTATACCGGTATTACCTCTCTGGGCGTGTATGTGCATACCGGTATTACCTCTCTGAGCGTGTATGTGCATACCGGTATTACCTCTCTGGGCGTGTACGTGTATACCAGTATTACCTCTCTGGGCGTGTATGTGTATACTGGTATTACCTCTCTGGGCGTGTATGTGTATACCGGTATTACCTCTCTGGGCGTGTATGTGTATACCGGTATTACCTCTCTGGGCGTGTATGTGTATAGCGGTATTACCTCTCTGGGCGTGTATGTGTATACCGGTATTACCTCTCTGGGCGTGTATGTGTATACCGGTATTACCTCTCTGGGCGTGTATGTGTATACCGGTATTACCTCTCTGGGCGTGTATGTGTATACCGGTATTACCTCTCTGGGCGTGTATGTGTATACCGGTATTACCTCTCTGGGTGTGTGTATACCGATATTACCTCTCTGGGCGTGTATGTGCATACCGGTATTATCTCTCTGGGCGTGTATGTGCATACCGATATTACCTCTCTGGGCGTGTATGTGTATACCGGTATTACCTCTCTGGGTGTGTATGTGTATACCGGTATTACCTCTCTGGGCGTGTATGTGTATACCGGTATTACCTCTCTGGGCGTGTATGTGCATACCGATATTACCTCTCTGGGTGTGTATGTGTATACCGGTATTACCTCTCTGGGCGTGTATGTGTATAGCGGTATTACCTCTCTGGGCGTGTATGTATATACCGGTATTTCCTCTCTGGGCGTGTATGTATATACCGGTATTACCTCTGTGGGTTTGGATGTATATACCGGTATTACCTCTCTGGGCGTGTATGTGTATAGCGGTATTACCTCTCTGGGCGTGTATGTATATACCGGTATTTCCTCTCTGGGCGTGTATGTATATACCGGTATTACCTCTCTGGGCGTGTATGTGTATAGCGGTATTACCTCTCTGGGCGTGTATGTGTATAGCGGTATTACCTCTCTGGGCGTGTATGTGTATACCGGTATTACCTCTCTGGGTGTGTGTATACCGATATTACCTCTCTGGGCGTGTATGTGTATACCGGTATTATCTCTCTGGGCGTGTATGTGCATACCGGTATTATCTCTCTGGGCGTGTATGTGCATACCGATATTACCTCTCTGGGCGTGTATGTGTATACCGGTATTATCTCTCTGGGCGTGTATGTGCATACCGGTATTATCTCTCTGGGCGTGTATGTGCATACCGATATTACCTCTCTGGGCGTGTATGTGTATACCGGTATTACCTCTCTGGGCGTGTATGTGTATAGCGGTATTACCTCTCTGGGCGTGTATGTGTATAGCGGTATTACCTCTCTGGGCGTGTATGTATATACCGGTATTTCCTCTCTGGGCGTGTATGTATATACCGGTATTACCTCTGTGGGTTTGGATGTATATACCGGTATTACCTCTGTGGGTTTGGATGTATATACCGGTATTATCTAGTCTCTGGACATAGAGATCTGACCGGCTTGGGGGGCTGCAGGATTTCCCCGAGCAGGGAGAGAGCAGGGCTGCTGCTAGGGGGCTGGGCAGCTTCCTCCGTCCTGATTGGCTGCATTACCCAGTAGCAGCCAATCAAGAGGTGTCATGGGAGAGGAGGAGAGGAGGAAACAGCATGGAGCGAAGAGAGGTGTGTGTGTGTCGCACCTTTCACCATTGTGTCCAGTATTTTTGGAGAAGCCGCTCTCCAAATCCCTGGGGAGCGATGTTGCAGCCATAAAAAAGATAGAAATCGCAATGCAATATGCTACACACAGTAAGTGAAATCAGGGGAAAGGGATTCTCCGGAATACCTACTCACAATAGAGCAGAAAATAAAGAGCAATGTGCCAGCCAGTACTCTCCGTGTCCCTGGATGGTAAGGGTGGGAATTCTCGGCAGTCTCGGAAAAAGAGAAAGCAGACCACGATTTAGAACACAATTAAAACTCACAATTGGAGGCTTACAAGAAGGAGATGGTAGATGGGCAAAGGAGCAATATACAAGGGGTCGTTGTGAGTCGCGATCTCACCGCTCCGTTGTTCTGCTACACACGCTGATAATGTCTTCCGCGTCCGTCTGGGTCCCTGACGTCACTTCCGGTAACCGCGTCACCGCTGTATACTTGGGGAGCACCTCGGGACGCCTCTGGTTCTCTCTCTCACGTAGGTCAGGCTCAAAGCCACACTCTACGCGTTTCGCCGTGCTAGGTGGACGGCTCAGGAGGAAGCCGTCCACCAAAAAGCAGTCCTGAGGAAGCCGTCCAGAGCCGTCCAGAGAGAGAGAGAACCAGAGGCATCCCCAGGTGTTCCCCAAGTATACAGCGGTGACGCGGTTACCATCAGTGGCCGCCCTACATGTGCACAGGTTGAGCCCTTAGGTACCTGCTGACATATTACACGTTGTTACCCTGCAGTTTATTACCCTGACAGAGAAGAGTTGATGCACAATCAGATTGTTGGGGGCCTTTAAAAAAAATGGCCGCCCCAGTGATTTGAACCCTTTCTGCTTTCTAACTCCGCCCCTGATCTCTGCAGGTTTGAAATCTCTGCAACATTCGACCTTGAAGAAGGAATGGTGTCCTTTATGCGGAAATCCCTACATAAACCCTAGGGAGCCTGCAACGCACAATAGTCCCCTTGTAGTCACCTCCATCCCCTGTCTCCCATCTCTTCCTCTGAACGCTTGTCACGGACTTGTAACCCTTTCACCATTCCGTTACATCTGGGTACGGTCTGTGGGGTGTCGTTGCACAGCGTGGGCACAGGAGGGCAGCGATGCGCCAAATATTCAACACCAGCCTATCATTAATTGCGATTTTAAAGCATTTGGAATTTTTCGTATCAAGCGGAGAAAATGTCGCAGTTTCCCCCCCCCCCCTTTATTTTATCTCTGCTGCCAGTTTGCACAAATATAAGACAGCTGCTAATCCCGTTACTCACGTCCGCAGCCGAGCAGAGGTTAACGTGACCTCAGACCTGGGAGATTTAATTAACGTAAAGAAAATTAATTAGCGATGCAAAGCAGGCGTTTGGAGATCATGACATGTAGCCCACGCGCGAGGTGGTGTCATTAATATTAAAGCGGCAATCCAAGCCGATCCGGAAGCTTCCATTCCAGTCTGACGAGGTCACTGCCCTCACTTGGGAAAGGGGGAGCCAATAAAACAGCGAGGATTCTGGGAGATGAAATGGCAGCCACAGACTCTCCGTGATGCAGCGGCCAGGCCTTAAAACTAAGATTGTGTAGATTTGGGGATTTAGTTGTTGGCGTTAGGAATGGCCGCTCTTATGCGACGCGTTCAGCCCAAAGCTGATTGCGCGTGGGAGATAATGACTGTAAATAGTCACTGAGCGGGTCAGGATTTAGGGACATGCGTCTAAATAAAGCTTTTGGGTTACGTCGCCATTTAAATGGGACATTCTTTCCTCCCCAGATGTTGCTGAAATTCCACCCAATGGGTTTTGTGTTAGAAAACATGGTTTTTGTCTCCGAGACGCCAGAAAGTTATTTTGTTGTAACAAGAAAGGTTCTAAACCTAAACGTATGTGTGTATATCTTTATTTATAGGGCGCGATCCGGGTACCTCGCGCTTTCCCATACACGTGACGTATCCATGTAACACAGCGGGAATACGCGCGTCAGACATAAAACAATAGGAAAAGGAGTCCCTGCCCCGAAGAGCTTACAATCGAAGTGATTACAGTATCATCGTGTTAACATTTGTTTTCCTCATGCCTTCAAGTGATGAGCGTTGGTTAAATGGGCAAGATAACCCTTTGTATCTTTTAAGGACTTTTACTCTCGTTATCCGTGGAAGTGTAATACGAGACACTTTGGGGGGATTTTCTGATTCCTGTACAGTGTCGTCTCTGAAACGTCCCACATGGTGATTGCCACATCGCAGCACTGAATGTTTACTGTGGGCATTATAAATTATTTTTAAATGTGAGCTCCATGTGAGATTTTTATATGTGTTTCCCTTTAATCACAGGGTGTCCGTGATGTCCCTGGTGGGATTAGAACTCTGGTCTCTGCTCTCGGCAGTTCTGATTGGGAGCCAGCTGGGCTGCGGTTACCTGCTGCTGTTATCTGCTTGCCACCTGCCTCGACCTTCGCGTGTGACCCCCGACCCTGATCCATTACCGCCTGCCTCGACCTTCGCGTGTGACCCCCGACCCTGATCCATTACCGCCTGCCTCGACCTTCGGGTGTGACCCCTGACCCTGATCCACTACCGCCTGCCTCGACCTTTGCGTGTGACCCCCGACCCTGATCCATTACCGCCTGCCTCGACCTTTGAGTGTGACCCCGACCCTGATCCATTACCGCCTGCCTCGACCTTCGCGTGTGACCTCTGACCCTGATCAATTACCACCTGCCTCGACCTTTGCGTGTGACCCCGACCCTGATCCATTACCGCCTGCCTCAACCTTTGCGTGTGACCCCGACTGATCCATTACCGCCTGCCTCGACCTTCGCGTGTGACCCCGACCCTGATCCATTACCGTCTGCCTCGACCTTCACGTGTGACCCCGACCCTGATCCATTACCGCCTGCCTCGACCTTTGCATGTGACCCCCGACCCTGATCCATTACCGCCTGCCTCGACCTTCGTGTGTGACCCCCGACCCTGATCCATTACCGCCTGCCTCGACCTTTGCGTGTGACCCCGACCCTGATCCATTACCGCCTGCCTCGACCTTCGCGTGTGACCCCCGACCCTGATCCATTACCGCCTGCCCCAACCTTCGCGTGTGACCCCGACTGATCCATTATCGCCTGCCTCGACCTTTGCGTGTGACCCCGACCCTGATCCATTACCGCCTGCCTCAACCTTCCAGTGTGACCCCCGACCCTGATCCATTACTGCCTGCCTCGACCTTCGCGTGTGACCCCCGACCCTGATCCATTACCACCTGCCTCGACCTTCGCGTGTGACCCCGACTGATCCATTACCGCCTGCCTCGACCTTCGCGTGTGACCCCGACCCTGATCCATTACCGCCTGCCTCGACCTTTGCATGTGACCCCCGACTCTGATCCATTACCGCCTGCCTCGACCTTCGCGTGTGACCCCCGACCCTGATCCATTACCGCCTGCCTCAACCTTCGCGTGTGACCCCGACTGATCCATTACCACCTGCCTCGACCTTTGCGTGTGACCCCGACCCTGATCCATTACCGCCTGCCTCAACCTTCGTGTGTGACCCCCGACCCTGATCCATTACCGCCTGCCTCGACCTTCGCGTGTGACCCCGACTGATCCATTACCGCCTGCCTCGACCTTCGCATGTGACCCCCGACCCTGATCCATTACCGCCTGCCTCGACCTTCGCATGTGACCCCCGACCCTGATCCATTACCGCCTGCCTCGACCTTCGCATGTGACCCCCGACCCTGATCCATTACCGCCTGCCTCGACCTTCGCGTGTGACCCCCGACTGATCCATTACCGCCTGCCTCGACCTTTGCGTGTGACCCCCGACCCTGATCCATTACCGCCTGCCTTGACCTTCGCACGTGACCCCCGACCCTGATCCATTACCGCCTGCCTCGACCTTCGCATGTGACCCCCGACCCTGATCCATTACCGCCTGCCTCAATCTTCGCGTGTGACCCCCGACCCTGATCCATTACCGCCTGCCTCGACCATCGAGTGTGACCCCGACTGATCCATTACCGTCTGCCTCGACCTTCGCGTGTGACCCCCGACTGATCCATTACCGCCTGTCTCGACCTTCATCTGTGACCCCGACCCTGATCCATTACCGCCTGCCTCGACCTTTGCGTGTGACCCCGACCCTGATTCTCTGCCTCCTGCCCTTGTTTTCAGCTTATCCTCGGACCTTCACTACCCGCCTGCCCCAGCCCCTGAATTCCAGCGCCACAGCCCCCCCCCGTGAAACTGGGATTACGACACTATGTAATATTTGATCTCCCCCCCCCCCTAATCTGCGCCTTTGGGTGGGAGTTCTACGTTTCTAAGGAGGACTGAACAAGAAGCTGCATTTTGGGGGGATTGTTAGAAATAGGTTTTTATTTTATTTGTTTACAATATTTGTGGGGTTTGTTTATTTGATATCGATCCCACAGAGAGATCGCGCACTCCCCTATATTATAACTCTTTGCATTAGTTAGAGGAAGCCAGCGTTCCAGGAGTGCTTCAGCTACGGGCCTAGTCACGTCATATACCTGTAATCATGCGATATGTTAACTGTTTGCGTTTCATGTGTTTCGCTTCGTATAATCCAGGGGCGGCCAACTCCAGTCCTCAAGGGCCACCAACAGGTCCGCTTTTAAGGATATCCCTGATTCAGCGCAGGTACTTGTGCTGAAGCAGGGATATCCTGAGAACCTGACCTGTTGGTGGCCCCTGGTATGAAGCAATAAGCCTGAGCTGGCGTAACCTTAAAAAGATAACGTGTTGCCTGTGCTGCTCCCGCTAAGGAATGGAGTAAACCTTTGCAGTCATTTAATGTCGCTCTTACAGGGAGACTCTGACCTGTGGCGATATATCGCGAGATGGTGACCTATCGTGATACTGCTACTCGCTTTGAAGTTGGTGACGCATGTTTCATTCCCAGTCTAAGGTCGTGGTTATACCAAAAAACACCGGCGGCGGCGCATAGAGCGACGCTGTGCGGCGCAAAAACAAAAAGCTGCAATCCAATAGAGGTAAACATACCTGGAGCGGCAGACTGGAGAGGAGGCAGAGGATTTTGATTTGGGCAGGCAACGGTCGCGTCACATGAGCGGTCCAACCAATGAGGGCGAACCGCTCACGGCCACGCCTCCCCCCCCTCCCCTCTGGATGTTCAAGATGCCGCTCGGCGGCGGTGGCGTGATGGTGACGTCACCGTATCGCACTGCCGCTCGGCGGCATCTTGTATAAGCGTTCCCTTAGGTCTCCATCACCAAACCACTTCATCTAACTTTCCCTGGGGGATAAAAACAAATATTAGATGGTAAGCTCTTTGGGCCAGGGAGATTAATAATAATTTCCTTTCATAGAGCGCTTTTCTACCAATGGGACACACAGCGCGTCACTATTACAGTATAGCGTGCGGTGCGCAGCACGTAGGCTTGTTACAGACACAGGCCCTGTGCAGGTGAGCTGACACTCTATGCTCTTGCAGCCTGATGCCCAAGGTCCCGACACGGGGAATGTAACCCGGCTCCCCCGCTTCACACTCCGTGTCATTGTTTGCAGAGTCAGTGTCCTTACTCACTGAGCCGCTCCTTCAGCCATGTATTGATTACTTTATAATCAGATAATGGTATTGATAACGTATCAGCTGTAACAACAATGTATGGCTCATAAACTTCCTATTCAGCGCAGAACGCGCCGGGCAGCAACTTATGTTTTCTGGCCTTAAAGCTGCAGTTCAAGCTGCCGTTTAAAAGAAACCGTTCCATTCAATATGTGCATCAATACAATCTGCACACTGACAAGTGATTCGCTAAGGTGCTGATCGATCCGTTCTCCTGTGATCAATGCTGAAGATTTGGCTTGGGGGTTAGGGCTGCAGAAGATTACCCAAGATGCAAAGTTCTGTGTGGAAGATCATGTGACCAGGCAGGCACTAGATACAATTGGTGCACTGCTAGAGAGAGGGCAAAAATGGGTGTGCCCCAGAGCCTGTCTCAGAAGAGGAAGGGGATGTGACTTTGTAAATGGTTACCATAGGAACAAAAATGCTTGTTACATTAGAATACATTAAAAATGTCTTTAATTTTTTTTTATGCTACAAGTATTTTCTCATAGTACAGAACTGATCTATTATTTAAAAAACCCACACATGTAGGATATTGCTTGAACTGCAGCGTTAAGAAGCCTGAAATGAGCACTTGGTATGAGTATAGGTAGACGGATGCATGTCTTCAATGATAGTATAAAGTAATGTGTGAAGCCCAGAAGGGAGCCTCAGGCAAAGCCTCAGGCAAAGCCGCAGGCTGCGTCTGCCTAATGAACGATCAAAGCCCAACGAGAGTGTCTGGTTTCACAGGATGTATAACACACGGACAGACTAGAAGAGCCGAGATGTCCCTCAGCCATTGTTAGCTTTATTGGTTGTATGATAATTACACTCCTGGCGCATACCGTTAGCCCATTCATGCACAATGCGGATCGTCTGCGCGTACGTCAGAGGAAGGACAGGGTGGAGAGCGAGAGGAAAGCAGGCGGAGACAGGGAAAAAGACGAAGTGTTGAAGTGAAAAGACAAAAGAAGAAAACAGCTGAAATCAATATACAATCTACAATATATTTTGGAAAGTTGTCCGTCTGTTCGATGTGCATTTGGACCCCTCTTAAGATATCGTAACCATATTTTGCATGATGGTTCCTGAGGTCAAGGAGCAGGTGTTTGTCGGTTTGGATACAATCTATCTGAGTTATTACAATTTCTGTGACAAGAAAGGTGTTGGACCTGGTAGGCTATGTCTCTGGCACGTGACATCATACTGGTGACATCACAATGCACATAGCCTGGTGGCAGATATGGTGAGACAGATCGCTATAAAGGTTACATAGAAAGCAGACAAACAGAGGAAGTCAGTTGGCACGTGAGGAGAAAGTAAGAACACTGGAGGAGAGAGAGGTGGAAAGAGTTGGGACATCACAAGGTATTAAAGGAAAGGGATGGAATTGGGGGAGAAAAGAGGGGGGGGGGGAAGAAAAGAGAGGGGGTAGAGGGGGGTGAGATTGGTTTCTTAGAATTCCCGAACAACACCGGGTGCTTTAAGCAAGTGCTAAATATTATGGTATTTGTGTCTGGCCTGTTATCTCTAGGGTTATTGTTTTAGTAGAACGGATTCAACTGTCCTCACCTGTTCTGAAATGTGTGCAACTGGACAGGAAAGTGTACTTTACGTTAAAAGGGAAGAAAAATCATACAGGAAGGATGTAAAACGGCAGAGGAGAGGAGTCATGGGAAAGGGAACGCAGCAGAAAAAGGAGTCGTGAAGAAAGAGACAATGAGGACAGAAGGAAGGAACGGGAAAAGAGAGGGATACAAATCAGAAGAGAAACCCAACAGGAAGGGGAGAAGGAATTAAGACGATGAAACAATAAAGATGGTAAAACCCTTAGAAAGAAGCGGTAATACTACAAAAAAGAAGTCAGAACAGGTGGTTGGTTCCCAGCTGATTTTGCCCTTTATTGCACGGGTGTAAAGCTTTTTTTCCGGCAGCACAGAGATCCAGGAGGCAAAGGTCCAGAGGTGGCGTATAAAACGGGAGCAATAAATAGATTGGTGTCCGAGGAGCAGGGGGGCGCTGTGCACAGGCGGGACCCGAAACTCGGGTGTCTTAGGTTTCTGCCACAAGGGTTATGAACTCTGAGGAGGAAGAAGAGAAGGCCCTTAGACAGGAGAACCACGTTACACACTGGGATATACATATGTAGCTGCCTTCATTGTCCCCTCTGGTGAGATATGTTATATTCTGCGTTATCACCGCCATTGAATCTGATGGCCACTCAGTTTTCCTAGCGGGAGATGTTATCTCATGGGGTGAGGAGGGGTAGAAATGAGGCTGGCTACATCTCTATGATGTACAAGTTCTAACTATGTTGCTTGACCGATCCAGGCTGGCTATTCCGCATCCTGAATGGACTCTGCACAATGTTTGTTCATCCTCATTCGGGCAAAAAAATTATTTATTCAAAAATTCTATACATGTTTATCCTGCAATGTTGTGTATTTAATCAAATGTCAATGCGGACTAGGGTATGTGGGTGAGACCACACAGTGTGTCAAGGATAGGATTAGACGGCACAATGATGCTATCCATAGATGTGACAAGGAGGCCCCAGTGGCGTACCATTTCACACACGCTGGGCACAATCTGAGCCATCTCCACTACCAGGTCATTGATGGGGTGAAGAAGAACCAACTGGGGGACAACCTCACACATTGGCTGCTACAGAAGGAATCTAAGTGAATTAGGACACTAGGTACACTGGCACCAGGGGTGATCAATGAAGAACTGTACTTGAGATGTTGTTTGTGAGTCCTATGCTCTCCCAACTCATCTGGTATTCAGTAATTACCTGTGGGTTAACCTTGGTTATGCCTGAACCAGTGTCCATGCACCCACTGTAACCTTCTATTAACTCAGTATTCCATCTTTTCCACAGACCACAAGTACGGATGTTGGGCCGTTGTCCCCGATCTCCGAGGGGTGCTCCCGAGTCTTCCCTAGACCGTCCGTCCATCTACATCGCTATATGCCAGGGATCCTTCCTTGTCCTGGCGTACTCCCTCCTCCCCTTCCGTCGCGCGCGTCGCACGCGTTGCGCGCACGCGCCACTATGTCCATCACCACTGCCGCCAATGTACTTGTTCCTCCCACACCTGCCCTGCATCCTGCCTCAGCCTATCAGCGCTCTACCTTCATCTGACATCACCGCTGGTGGTTCTCATTGGTTCTTATCAGTATATAGTGCTACCAGCCCAGAGCTGATTGCTGAGCATAGTCAGTCTCTGGTTGTGCTTGCTTCTAGCTATTTCGCAGTCTGCTCTTGTATTCCTTGCTTGAATCTGGACTCCCGATCTCTGGCACCCTCGAACCCCGGCTCGCCCTACGGACTTCTACCTTCTCCTCGACTTTGGCTTTGGACTTCGACTACTCTTGATCTCTCCGACCCTGACTCTGGCAAGTACCTCTACGATTCTACACTCTCCTGCCCCGAACCAGGCTATTCACACTACTCTGCTTACCGGACCCGCTCACGCGGCTGTAGGGTGGTGGTTTTTCTGTATCCCCACCTCGGCCTCGCGGTCCAGTCCGGTTTGTGGTGAGCACTCCTATAGTCCCGTGACAGGGCCCAGGGACACGTGTTTATGCCATTTACACACTCATGTGGAACCTGAGTCTCGCGTATCCTTGTGGTTTTTACTGTCCCCGTAGCTGGGAGATCTCTGCTAAGAGTGTGATTTTTTTGGTGAACTTGTCTGTTTAACAAACATTGCCACTGTCTCCGTGACGTGCCACAGCAGTCTCCGTGACATGCCACAGCAGTCTCCGTGACATGCCACAACAGTCTCCGTGACATGCCACAGCAGTCTCCGTGACATGCCACAGCAGTCTCCGTGACATGCCACAGTCTTTGAGACATGCCACACTCTCCTTGACATGCCACACTCTCCGTGACATGCCACCGTCTCTGTAACATTGCCACCATCTCCGTGACATTGCCACCGTCTCCGTGACATGCCACAGTCTCCGTGACATGCCACAGTCTCCGTGACATGCCATCCTGGGATTCCCAACTGTATTTGCATTCGCTAGTGCAGTATATTTGTTTTGTTTCTGTTGGCATTTCCTTGTTCAGTAGCTGGTCTGATTTCTGAAACAGAATACTAATTGATTGTGCCTAAGTGCTTGTACACCTCTGTGCTAGTCAGAGTGGATTTATTAAGTGACATATTCAATTCCACAGTACATTTACTATCTGACTATACACGTGACGCTGTACAACATACCTTTTTATCCCAATGGAGGGAGGAGTACATGGTCAGACTGAAGGGAAATACCACAGGCCCTATGGTTCTGTGGGAATGGGCCTGAAGGGGCATTGTGCCCCGAAACGTTGCCCCCCTCATCCTATCATACTACACTTTCCAGGCCAGGCCGAAGACTGAGCCACTGATTGAACTACCTGTGCTGAAGCAGAGATATCCCAAAAACCTGACCTCTTGGTGGCCCTTGAGGACTGGAGTTGGCCATCCTTGGTGTACAGGGTGAGAATTTACTGCATGTGACACTACACTGCCAGCAGAATATGAGGATACCTTATTATTACAGAGGCGCGGTAAGGATCTGGGATTTTGAAGTGTAAAGCTATGGCTCAGCAAAGTTGAGAAGTTTATCATGTTTCGAGCACACATACCGTCCACTCCAATTTTTCCGTCTCCGTCTTTGTCCCCCGCGATGAGAAAGGCCTTGGTTTCCTTGTCAGACAGAGCTCTGCCATTTGGGCTGAAGCCTTTCAACACGAGCCTGACGGGACAGATCATCACTCTTACAAATACACTGGTATATCCCATGTCTGCCCATCCTATCAATAATTAATGTTTATATATCGCCTGGACTAAACTGCGGTCAGAATAAGATTAAGTCATGAGGAAAAGTGACACTTCAAAGACCACCTGTGGTCACCAGCTCCTCCCTCCTGCTTGTCTGCCCCAAGGTCCAGTACTGTGCTGTGCTGCTGTTACAGCTGCTCGATTATTGGGTTGGTTCAAGTATTTCTAACATATATTGAAGCATTTCCATCTTCACACATTACCTGCTCTCACAGCTCTACGTCCGCACACGCCCACTTACTGCTTCCCCAACACCAACTCCCTCACACATTACCTGCTCTCACAGCTCTACCTCCACACACGCCCACTTACTGCTTCCCCAACTCCCTCACACATTACCTGCTCTCACAGCGCTACCTCCGCACACTCCCACTTACTGCTTCCCCAACACCAACTCCCTCACACATTACCTGCTCTCACAGCTTTACCTCTGCACACTCCCACTTACTGCATCCCCAACACCAACTCCCTCACACATTACCTGCTCTCACAGCTCTACCTCCGCACACTCCCACTTTCTGCTTCCCCAACACCAACTCCCTCACATATTACCTGCTCTCACAGCTCTACCTCCGCACAATCCCACTTACTGCTTCCCCAACACCAACTCCCTCACACATTACCAGCTCTCACAGCTCTACCTCCGCACAATCCCACTTACTGCTTCCTCAACGCCAACTCCCTCACACATTACCTGCTCTCACAGCTCTACCTCCGCACAATCCCACTTACTGCTTCCTCAACGCCAACTCCCTCACACATTACCTGCTCTCACAGCTCTACCTCTGCACACTCCCACTTACTGCTTTCCTAACACCCTCACACATTACCTGCTCTCAAAGCTCTTTCTCCGCACACTCCCACTTACTGCTTCTCCAACACCAACTCCCTCGCACGTTACCTGCTCTCACAGCTCTACCTCCACACCCTCCCACTTACTGCTTACCCAACACCAACTCCCTCACACATTACCTGCTCTCACAGCTCTTCCTCCGCACACTCCCACTTACTGCTTCCCCAACACCAACTCCCTCACACATTACCTGCTCTCACAGCTCTACCTCCGCACAATCCCACTTACTGCTTCCCAACTCCTTGCACATTATCTGCTCTCACAGCTTTACCTCTGCACACTCCCACTTACTGCTTCCCCAACTCCCTCACACATTACCTGCTCTCACAGCGCTACCTCCGCACACTTTCACTTACTGCTTCCCCAACACCAACTCCCTCACATTACCTGCTCTCACAGCTCTACCTCCGCACACTCCCACTTACTGATTCCCCAACTCCAACTCCCTCACACATTACCTGCTCTCACAGCGCTACCTCCGCACAATCCCACTTACTGCTTCCCCAACCCCAACTCCCTAACACATTACCTGCTCTCACAGCTCTACCTCCGCACACTCCCACTAACAGCTTCCCCAACACCAACTCCCTCACACATTACCTGCTCTCACTGCTCTACCTCCGCACACTCCCACTTACTGCTTCCCCAGCACCAACTCCCTCACACATTACCTGCTCTCACTGCTCTACCTCCGCACACTCCCACTTACTGCTTCCCCAACACCCTCACACATTACCTGCTCTCACAGCTCTACCTCCGCACAATCCCACTTACTGCTTCCCCAACACCAACTCCCTCACACATTACCTGCTCTCACAGCTCTACCTCCGCACAATCCCACTTACTGCTTCCCCAACACCAACTCCCTCAAACATTACCTACTCTCACAGCTCTACCTCCGCACACTCCCACTTACTGCTTCCCCAACACCAACTCCCTCACACATTACCTGCTCTCACAGCTCTACCTCCGCACAATCCCACTTACTGCTTCCCCAACACCAACTCCCTCACACATTACCTGCTCTCACAGCTCTACCTCCGCACACTCCCACTTACTGCTTCTCCAACACCAACTCCCTCACACATTACCTGCTCTCACAGCTCTACCTCCGCACACTCCCACTTTCTGCTTCCCCAACACCAACTCCCTCACACATTACCTGCTCTCACAGCTCTACCTCCGCACACTCCCACTTACTGCTTCCCAACACCAACTCCCTCACATATTACCTGCTCTCACAGCTCTACCTCCGCACACTCCCACTTACTGCTTCCCCAACACCAACTCCCTCACACATTACCAGCTCTCACAGCTCTACCTCCGCACAGTCCCACTTACTGCTTCCCCAACGCCAACTCCCTCACACATTACCAGCTCTCACAGCTCTACCTCCGCACACTCCCACTTACTGCTTCCCCAACTCCCTCACACATTACCTGCTCTCACAGCTCTACCTCCGCACAGTCCCACTTACTGCTTCCCCAACTCCCTCACACATTACCTGCTCTCACAGCTCTACCTCCGCACACTCCCACTTACTGCTTCCCCAACTCCAACTCCCTCACACATTACCTGCTCTCACAGCTCTACCTCCGCACAATCCCACTTACTGCTTCCCCAACTCCAACTCCCTCACACATTACCTGCTCTCACAGCGCTACCTCCGCATAATGCCACTTACTGCTTCTCCAACACAAACTCCCTCACACATTACCTGCTCTCACAGCGCTACCTCCGCACACTCCCACTTACTTCTTCCCCAACACCAACTCCCTCACACATTACCTGCTCTCACAGCTCTACCTCCGCACACTCCCACTTACTGCTTCCCCAACACCAATTCCCTCACACATTACCTGCTCTCACAGCTCTGCCTCCGCACACTCCCACTTACTGCTTCCCCAACACCAACTCCCTCACACATTACCTGCTCTCATAGCTCTACCTCCGCACACTCCCACTTACTGCTTCCCCAACACCAACTCCCTCACACATTACCTGCTCTCACAGCGCTACCTCCGCACACTCCCACTTACTGCTTCCCCAATACCAACTCCCTCACACATTACCTGCTCTCACAGCTCTACCTCCGCACAGTCCCACTTACTGCTTCCCCAACTCCCTCACACATTACCTGCTCTCACAGCTCTACCTCCGCACACTCCCACTTACTGCTTCCCCAACTCCAACTCCCTCACACATTACCTGCTCTCACAGCTCTACCTCCGCACACTCCCACTAACAGCTTCCCCAACACCAACTCCCTCACACATTACCTGCTCTCACAGCGCTACCTCCGCACACTTTCACTTACTGCTTCCCCAACACCAACTCCCTTACACAATACCTGCTCTCACAGCTCTACCTCCGCACACTCCCACTTACTGCTTCCCCAACACCAACTCCCTCACACATTACCTACTCTCACAGCGCTACCTCAACACACTCCCACTTACTGCTTCCCCAACGCCAACTCCCTCACACATTACCTGCTCTCACAGTGCTACCTCCGCACACTTTCACTTACTGCTTCCCCAACGCCAACTCCCTCACACATTACCTGCTCTCACAGCGCTACCTCCGCACACTCCCACTTACTGCTTCCCCAACACCAACTCCCTCACACATTACCTGCTCTCACAGCGCTACCTCCGCACACTCCCACTTACTGCTTCTCCAACACCAACTCCCTCACACATTACCTGCTCTCACAGCGCTACCTCCGCACATTCCCACTTACTGCTTCCCCAACACCAACTCCCTCACACATTACCTGCTCTCACAGCTCTACCTCCGCACACTTTCACTTACTGCTTCCCCAACACCAACTCCCTCACACAATACCTGCTCTCACAGCGCTACCTCCGCACACTCCCACTTATTGCTTCTCCAACACCAACTCCCTCACACATTACCTGCTCTCACAGCGCTACCTCCGCACATTCCCACTTACTGCTTCCCCAACACCAACTCCCTCACACATTACCTGCTCTCACAGCTCTACCTCCGCACGCTCCCACTTACTGCTTCCCCAACACCAACTCACTCACACATTACCTGCTCTCACAGCTCTACCTCCGCACACTCTCACTTACTGCTTCCCCAACACCAACTCCCTCACACATTACCTACTCTCACAGCGCTACCTCTGCACACTCCCACTTACTGCTTCCCCAACTCCCTCACACATTACCTGCTCTCACAGCTCTACCTCCGCACACTCTCACTTACTGCTTCCCCAACACCAACTCCCTCACACATTACCTACTCTCACAGCGCTACCTCCGCACACTTTCACTTACTGCTTCCCCAACACCAACTCTCTCACACATTACCTGCTCTCACAGTGCTACCTCCGCACACTCCCACTTACTGCTTCCCCAACTCATTCACACATTACCTGCTCTCACAGCTCTACCTCCACACACTCCCACTTACTGCTTTCCCAACGCCAACTCCCTCACATATTACCTACTCTCACAGCTCTACCTCCGCACACTCCCAATTACTGCTTCCCCAACTCCCTCACACATTACCTACTCTCACAGCTCTACCTCCGCACACTCTCACTTACTGCTTCCCCAACGCCAACTCCCTCACACATTACCTGCTCTCACAGCTCTACCTCCGCACACTCCCACTTACTGCTTCCCCAACTCCCTAACACATTACCTGCTCTCACAGCTCTACCTCCGCACACTCACACTTACTGCTTCCCCAGCACCAACTCTTACACACATTACCTACTCTCACAGCTCTACCTCTGCCCACTCCCACTTACTGCTTCCCCAACTCCAACTCCCTCACACATTACCTGCTCTCACAGCTCTACCTCCGCACACTCCCACTTACTGCTTCCCCAACTCCCTCACACATTACCTGCTCTCACAGCTCTACCTCCGCACACTCACCTTACTGCTTCCCCAATGCCAACTCCTTCACATAACAAGCAGCTATGCGAAACACCCCACCCTTCTCATCCCCCGGTACCGTATATTTCCTTGGGGCAGGACCCTCCTTGCCTACTGTACAATGTATGTTTGTTACTTTTTTCCTCCTTCAACCCTATGGTAAAGCGATACAGAATATGTTGACAGGTTATCAATAAATTATGATGATAACAATAGATGCAATAGACATCCCATCTTATATTCTATTGATAAATTGCTGCTTCCCTTTTTATCTGTGTGAATCGATAGCCAGTACATCTTAGTAAGCGACTTTGTGTCTCCGAGTGTTTAGCTTGTCCTCCTGTGTGAGTGACTGTGTAAAAGTTATTGAAGTGTGAGTGTAGGCTCACTTGAGTTCATCCTCCTCTATGAAGCCGCTCCGATCCTGGTCCAGAATGTAGAAAACCTTTTTCACATCGTCCGCACTTTTTTTCTTCAGACCGACCATCTCAAAGAATTTCTTGTGGTTAAATGATTCGGCAGCTGGAGGGAGAGAGAGAAAGAGCGAGAGAGCGAAAGAGAGAGAGAGAGAGAGAGCGAGACCAGAGAGGTGAAACACTGGAAGGAGAGAGAAAAAGAGAGAGACAACAGGGCAGAGAAGGGGTGAGAGTGATGACATTGGAAGAGCAGTTTAAGTTGGGAGAAGATAAAGACCAAACCGACCAGAAGAAAGCCGGAAAAATGTCACCGTTATACAGATACACCACCATTGTGGCAATATTTCTAATGCCAGAGAGCCATGATTGGTTGTTTATGGCTATTGAAGTGTAACAATCATTATGACTCATTAAGTCTTTAAGCCACTCGTCATTACGTTACGAAGGGGTTAAAGCAGCAATACTACTTTCCAAGTGTTCCCTTCTTCGTTTCTATTATTATTTGTATATGTAACGCAGGTGACAATGCATCATTCTACATTCTGACCTAAGCTGGTAATCGTTTGGTGCTCCTGTTATAAATCTGTCACTATCCTGATTGTGTGCCTCACATAATGGCTGCTTCAGTCAGTGTAATTCAGCAGCTACAATGTATCCTTATATTACTACGGGTAAAGGGAGAGAGCAGTAAATAAGCGCCAATGCTAAAATATAAAACTGTGACAATATAAGTGACAGAGGTGATTACAATAAACTTTAAACTTAAAGTAGGGACTGCCTGAGGGAAATATGGTATACACAGACCAATAAAGACAAAGAATACAGATAACCGGCGCCTCCAATAAAATTAAATCCAACCAATAGTATAGTCCAATGTGGGTGGCAGGAAATCCTGAGTGGGATCTTCAATGAAGCCTCACAGAAAGACACAAGCAAAGCTGATTAAAAATGGCCTTTGGAACAACTGTCCTGGAAGTCAGACTGGAGCCTCTGCAGGAGATGGAACCGCACGAAGTCAGGAGATCCACACTGCCAGGGTGATCGCCACGGCCAACACACAGACCCTCAAGGTAGGTGAAGGTTTCACAAAGAGGAACCAGAACTCCACGCCGCTCGGGGAGACGCCGACACCGTGCACACAGACCAAGTGACTTAGCATCACGAAACGCGTAGGGTGGTTCTCTCCTTGGCTACTGACATTAATCACCCCCCCCCCCCCGGCTGCACGCTGTTCCTGTCAGACCTGCCTTCTAGCTTCCCGAGCTCTGCTGCCTGTCTGGGCGCTCCCCCTGCCCTCGCGCCGCATTGTGACGTCACCGGCACATCACGCGACCTGAGGGTCTGTGTGCACGGTGTCGTGTCTCTCCGAGCGGCGTGGAGTTCTGGTTCCTCTTTGTGAAACCTTCACCTACCTTGAGGGTCTGTGTGTTGGCCGTGGCGATCACCCTGGCAGTGTGGATCTCCTGAGTTCGTGCGGTTCCATCTCCTGCAGAGGCTCCAGTCTGACTTCCAGGACAGTTGTTCCAAAGGCCATTTTTAATCAGCTTTGCTTGTGTCTTTCTGTGAGGCTTCATTGAAGATCCCACTCAGGATTACCTGCCACCCACATTGGACTATACTATTGGTTGGATTTATTTTTATTGGAGGTGCCGGTTATCTGTATTCCTTATATTACTACGGTAACATTATCTATTGTTACAGTTTGCAGCTCAAACTGCTGGGAACATTTGCAACAAATGATCCCAAATAGGAAAGTGTTGCAACGGTCTTGGACTGCTGGGGTGGTGGGATAAACCCGCTATAGAAATCACAGGATGCTCTGAAATGAATTAAAAATGGCATTAAGAGTTGAATAAAAACTAAAAAAAAGTCACTAATACTACAGAACCGATTTATTTTAAAAAGGACATATAATATTTCACATGTTTTCTGCTTTAACGAGATGTTTGTGAAACTGTAACTTCCTTCCTTTCTGGACGCGCCCGCGATGAAGCGTGTGACGTCACGCGCGCCTGTCATCCTAGCGATCTGTTGCCTTTGAGCCACAGCGATGGGGAGGCGTGCCGGGTGGAGGCGGGGGTGTCAATGACGTCACATGAGCGGTTCGCCCTCATTGGCCGAACCGCTCATGTGACCCGGTCATGGCGAGACAAAGACAAAAAGAAAATTGTCTCGCGAAAATCCAGCCGTGACGTTGCTCACGTGCTCACGTGCACATGTGCGCGCTCTATGGACGCTCCCATAGACTTTAATGTGTTTGGTCACGTCACAAAATATGCATTGAATACGCCGCGTGCGCTAATAGTAGGAGCGCGTGACGGCTTGGTCGCCATCGCTGGAAGTCAGTTCAATTAGATTTTTTCAGCGACCGCTGCGTGACGTCAGCGTCGCCGGGACTATTAGCGTGGCCTTAGAGTGATCAGCGTTTAACAAGGCATTAACCACTTCATTGGATATTGGATCAGGGCCTTTTGTGAACATACGTCCATTTATCAGGCACAACGCATTATTACACCACCTAATAATAATAATAGCATGTTCTTGTATAGCGCTGCTAGTTATACGCAGCGTGTTACAGAGACATTTTGCAGACACAGGTCCCTGCCCCGCAGAGCTTACAATCTATGCTTTTGATGCCTGAGGCACAGGGAGATAAAGTGACTGCCCAAGGTCACAAGGGGCCGACACCTGTCACTTATTTCACATTTCATTATTTTTCGTACATAATTAATCTGATACATTTGAGGGAAGTTTCTTGGATAAAAGGTTCAATTCAGGGGTGGCCAACTCCATTCCTTAAGGGCCACCAATAGGTCACGTTTTCAGGATATCCCTGCTTCAGCACAGGGGGCTCAATCAACAACAATAAACAATACATATGCAAAATGATACTGATAATATCATGTGGACGTCAAACCTTCGGTAAAGAGATTCCCAGCTGTAAAGGGAATCCCGCCAAAGGATGGATAGAGAATGGAAAGAAGCAGAGGAAGAGACGCATAAGCTGAGACGCATAAGCCTGCAGGAAGAAGGATACGGAAGAGTGAGACAGAGAGAGACCGTTAAGAAGGGAGGGGAGCGAGGAACGAAAAAGGAGCCAGAGAATGGAGAGATCTGAGCCGTGCAACAGAAAAAGTTACTGCAGCCCGATCGCAGCCGTCTATACATCCCCCTTTCTACCTTCCTGATCAGTGTTTTTCAACAGGGATTCCTAGAAACCCGTGGGTTCCCCGGGCATCCCCGAAGGGTTCCCTGTCATTTTCAGGTCATTTGAAAATTGTACCATATACAGAATAACTTACAATGCATCTGATCTCAGACGTGCTATTAGAGAGGGTTGGGGTTCCTTACAAGGCATCTGATCTCAGACACACAATTAGAGAGGGTTGGGGTTCCTTACAATGCGTCTGATCTCAGACGCGCTATTAGAGAGGGTTGGGGTTCCTTACAATGCATCTGATCTCAGACACACTATTAGAGAGGGTTGGGGTTCCTTACAAGGCTTCTGATCTCAGACGCGCTATTAGAGAGGGTTGAGGTTCCTTACAATGCATCTGATCTCAGACACGCTATTAGAGAGGGTTGGGGTTCCTTACAATGTATCTGATCTCAGATACCCTATTAGAGAGGGTTGGGGTTCCTTACAAGGCATCTGATCTCAGACGCGCTATTAGAGAGATTTGGGGTTCCTTAAAATGCATCTGATCTCAGACGCGCTATTAGAGAGATTTGGGGTTCCTTACAATGCATCTGACCTTAGACACGCTATTAGAGAGGGTTGGGGTTCTTTCCAATGCATCTGATCTTAGACGTGCTATTAGAGAGGGTTGGGGTTCCTTACAATGCATCTGATCTCAGACACGCTATTAGAGAGGGTTGGGGTTCCTTACAATGCGTCTGATCTCAGACGCGCTATTAGAGAGGGTTGGGGTTCCTTACAATGCATCTGATCTCAGACACACTATTAGAGAGGGTTGGGGTTCCTTACAAGGCATCTGATCTCAGACGCGCTATTAGAGAGATTTGGGGTTCCTTACAATGCATCTGATCTCAGGCGTGCTATTAGAGAGGGTTGAGGTTCCTTACAATGCATCTGATCTCAGACACGCTATTAGAGAGGGTTGGGGTTCCTTACAATGTATCTGATCTCAGATACCCTATTAGAGAGGGTTGGGGTTCCTTACAAGGCATCTGATCTCAGACGCGCTATTAGAGAGATTTGGGGTTCCTTAAAATGCATCTGATCTCAGACGCGCTATTAGAGAGATTTGGGGTTCCTTACAATGCATCTGACCTTAGACACGCTATTAGAGAGGGTTGGGGTTCTTTCCAATGCATCTGATCTTAGACGTGCTATTAGAGAGGGTTGGGGTTCCTTACAATGCATCTGATCTCAGACGCGCTATTAGAGAGGGTTGGGGTTCCTTATAATACATCTGATCTCAGACGCGCTATTAGAGAGGGTTGGGGTTCTTTACAATGCATCTGATCTCAGACGCGCTATTAGGGAGGGTTGGGGTTCCTTACAATGCATCTGATCTCATACGCGCTATTAGAGAGGGTTGGGGTTCCTTACAATGCATCTGATCTCAGACGCGCTATTAGAGAGGGTTGGGGTTCCTTACAATGCATCTGATCTCAGACGCGCTATTAGAGAGGGTTGGGGTTTCTCAGAACTTCCCAATATAATTATAAAGTTCCTTAACCAAAAAAAAGGTTGAAAAGCATTGTCCTAGAAGTGAGATTTTGTTTTGGAATTGTGAAACCATTGCACTTTGCATTGTTTTGGGTTTAAAGAGCTTTTACCAGAAAATACATTATAAAGGTCTTGACATAGCAACGGTGTTCCGAGAAGTAGGGTTACCACCCAGCACGATGGGTCATGGAGATGTTAGCGCACAGACTTGCTGCAATGCAACCATTATTGCAGCAATGCCATAAAGGGGCATGGAGGTGTTATGGCAATAAGTTGTTACTATGCGACTACAGTGTCAAGTGGGCACTCACAAGTTGGGTTACCTTCCAGAAATATTGTGAGGGGCCAATTCAACTACAATAAGCGTTCATGCAAACTGGGTCCCCAGGAGTTGCGTCACCTTCAGGTTATACAGTACCTGCCCCAGAACCAATTCTTGCAAATGAATGCACACTCAGCTCTTTAACAACAAAAGAAGTTCACACCCCAAAAAAATGACTTTTCCCCTCCACCCCCTGCCTCCCTGCCCCAGCTCAGGACCCCCCTCTTCTTACCTGCACAGGCCCCCACAGCCTTTGAGATGTCAGCAGCAGCGAGCACATCACTCATACACATGGCGGCTTGGGCTCTGCAGGAGAAAGGGACAGACTGAGAGGCAGGGTACGTTGTGCTGGGCTCATCACTTCTGGGGGGTAGCCCAGCTGAATGCGGCGGCTCGCGTGCTCGCCACCTCCCATGACAGAGTGTGAAGGGGGGCGAGGGGGGGGGGGGGGAGTTTGGCTCAGGGAGAATCCGCTGGCTGGATGCCACAGGGCACAGAGCCAGTCACCTGGGCATTCACTGTAACCCCGTTCTTTTAATGTAACCATGTATTCTGTATAACTCTGTGCCCGGGTCATACTTGAAAACGAGAGGTAACTCTGTGTGTTACTTCCTGGCAACACATAAATAAAATAGAAATAAATAAATTCACCGATGTCAGGGAAATCCCTGTGCCTCTGCTCCCTGCCGGGGCACAGTCATAGATGGGAGATGCAGCAGCGGGCTGTTATGATGAAGTCACCACAGTGAAGGTCAGTTTGAAGATCCTTTTTCTCGCTGATACTTTGTGCGCTATCAGCACATTCTCTCCTCCCGGCGTTACGTGAGCGCGCTCCGCAGGCAGCATCTGCTTCTTATTGATCAGGTTTTCTGGAAGTTTCATTTGCAGAACCCGTTTACTGGCCATCGATTAAAACGCGCAGCAGCATAACGCAAGAGGCTGCTTAGTAATAGGGCTGAAAACGAGGGCAAGGTTGTGTGTGTGTGTTTCCCAAGAAAACAACACCATATTTATGGATGGGGGGTGGGGGGGCATAAAGGGGTGCTTACAGGGCTGCTGATTGGGGGGGGGGGGAGATTCCGTGACCAGTCGAGCCAGGCTCTCCTCTGCAGCTGGGGGCCCTCTCCACAAAACTTCTGCACTCCCCCTCCCCCCTCCCCACATCTCCCCCCTCCCCACATCTTCGGGGAGCAAATCAACACTGTTTGTCCTGGACCCTGTAACAGCGGTCTCTGGCCCTGGTTATGTATCACAGTCTCGTGGCTTCAAAAATGGCCAAACCGGAGCCCCCCCAAAAAATATCCCCCTCAAATGAACCGAGCAAACAATAAAAAACTCCCGCTGCTTCCTGTGGGAGCCTTTGCTTTGATAAATGTGGTTGGCCAATGTTTGGCTCCACTTTTGCAGCCTGTGACAGGGCCCAGGGAGTGAAGGAGTCTGGGTATGAAGAGGTAAGTTGGCTTTCAATGTTTGCTCTCTGCGTCCCTGGCAGTGGATGCCTCGTCGTTGGCCAGGGAGGTTTTTTTGTGCCTGTCTCAGACCTGGGTTTTTGGTGCTGAGGGAAGCAGAGAGATGATGGGGGAGAGGTGCGGAATTGAATGTATAACCCGCGCGGCACTCCCCGCAAATCGCAAGCTGACGCACACTGCAAACCCCTTCACCGAACCTTGATCGGAACTGACCCTAATAGAGAACGGGTCACTCACTTTACAGCGATATAATGGCACAGTTGCATTGATATGTAGACCCCTGAAGTCAGGAGGTGGCCAACTCCAGTCCTCAAGAGCCACCAACAGGTCAGGTTTTCAGGGTATCCCTGCTTTGGCTCAGGTGGCTCAATCAGAGGCTCAGTCTGAGACTGAGCCTCTGATTGAGCCAGCTGTGCTGAAGGAGGGATTGCTTGAACCCCCTGCGCTGAAGCAGGGATTGATTAAGCCACCTGTGCTGAAGCAGGGATATCCTGAAAACCTGACCTGTTGGTGGCCGGAGTTGGCCACGCCTGACTTAAGTGCTTATTTGATGTAGATGTGCGAATCCCTTCCTGGTATGTAAGACGTGTGCAAGGACCAGATACTGATGTAGCAGAGTGTGGCCCAGAAGAGAGAGAGAGATGAGAAGGGTCTCGCTGTGCTGCAGACCTCTGCCAAGTATGGCGTTCTTCCCCAGCAGCTTGCTGACAGTGCAGGATTTTAGGTATTCTCCCCCTCCCTCTTCGCCTTGCTGGATACTGTATCCCCCCTTGGCCCTCCCCTGGGATATCCTGGCGCTGCTCCTTGGCACAGGCCTCTGGGACGTGAGCAGTATGCAGATGGGGAACTTGTAGCATCTCTGACAGTAATCTCCACCCTGCGTCCTCCCCGTCAGTCTGAGGGACCGGCCTGCAATGCGCAGCAGTGAGGGGGTAATATTCATCACGTCGCCCCTATGTCCCTCCTAACTGGGCATTGTTATCTCCTTTGCTGCTGAAGCAGTGGTGGACCAAGTCCAGTCCTCAAGGGCCACTGACAGGTCAGGTTTTCAGGATATCCCAGCTTCTATACAGGGGGGTGAATCAGTCCCTGCTTCAGCACAGGTGGCTCAATAAATCCCTGCTTCAGCACAGGTGGTTCAAGCAGTTCCTGCTTCAGCACGGGGGGGCTCAATCAGTTCCTGCTTCAGCACAGGGGGTTCAATCAGAGGCTGTTTGAGACTGAGCCTCTGATTGAGCCCCCTGTGCTGAAGCAGGGACTGATTGAGCCCCTGTGCTGAAGCAGGGATATCCTTTTCATCAGTTACAACTGGTCCCATGAAGACGGGAGTGACTTCATTTGCGCCTTTTTCGTCGCCTGTTGATCAAACACATTTGCAGGGATTAGCACCACAGTAATATGACGATGGGTGCGAAGCCCGTGAATCTGTTTGATAAATAGGCGTCTCTGACAGTAATGGCACTTTACCATCTGTCCACCGCTTTGTGCACCATGTATCCCTTGTGGCTTTATCCATTCATGTGTTCTCTCTGTCTTGTGCTGCAGCCATTTCTTTCTGCTCGTCTCTGTCTGGCCTCTGAGCAGACGCCCATTTGGGGCACAAGTTCTCTTGATCAATCTCCAGTCTCCTGCAATCTCTCACGTATGCTGCCAATTCTGGTTCCTCCATTCTCCTAGCGAGCAACTCTTTAGGGCAGGCATGGCCAACTGCAGTTCTCATGGGCCACCAACAGGCCAGGTATTGGGGATATCCCTGCTTCAGCACAGGTGGCTCAATCAGTGGCTCAGTCATTCTGAGCGGGGATATCCTTACAATCTGACCTGTTGGCAGCCCTTGAGGAGTGGAGTTTGGCCGCCCCTGCTTTAGATCTTTCAGAGCACCAGCTGACAATGTTAAGAGGGAATAGAATCCGTCCCTCTCCCTGTTCACACCTTGTCCTCAGCTCTACCCCTTCCAGTCTTTGGCTTCCCCAAATCTTCTTGGATTTCAAAAACTCAAAAGCTGGCAGCTGGGCCGTTTGCTCGGTCTGTTCTGTCTGTTCTGCCCATATCTAGGTCTGTCCACCTGCCATCTTCCATTCTTGGCCTGTTGGTCCTTCTGCCTCATCGTGCCTGAAATCGATCCCTAACTCATCCATTTCTCACATGGTCATGAGCTCGCCAATCTCCCCATCTCATCCCTTTATCGCACTACGTTCCTATGCTCAGTCTACCGTTCGTCATCATTTTACATTAGGGAAATCAGGGGTGGAGGCATAACCTTCTTATGATGGATCTCTGATCGGACAGTCACCCAAATGCTTTTGCGAACTCCCCACATTCCTGTCCGGTGGGATCCACCAATCTGGCAATGTGCCAAATGGGGGTAAACCATTGACGTTAGGTAAACACATTTAACATGTAAGTACTTGTTTCACTTTTCCTATGTCTTCTTATTCCATCCCCACCCGACTCACCTATATGTCTATTTATCCTCTGTACGCACATATATCTATCTACAACTAACAGCTCGGGAATTATTCCTCCGTCTTCCTTTGTTTCATCTCTACACTTTCCTCCAAATCTACTTTGAACCCTTTCTGTCATTATTTGGTTTCAGGTCCTGAGTTGGGATAGATAGAAGTTTATAAGCACACAATTACTGTACCCTCTGCCCAGGGTGACAGATCTAGACTGTAATGTGTCTCTGCAATGTGCGTATTTACCTGAGTCCATCGGGATTCAAGGTCATCATTAGATCATATATTGCACCCTAGTATGCTTGGAAACCTAATTGCAGTTGAGTGACAGCTATATAGCGGGGTGTAGGAGTGAATATATCCCTTATTTGCTTCATTTATCCGTCTCCCTCTATACATTTTCCTATTCCACTCCTGCTTCTCTTCATCCCTCTACTGGCCTCCCATTGATGAATGGATGGTTCCACCATGCCATGGAAGACATCCAGAATCACCCCTCTCTTCCACAGATCAGAATTTGTCTCATTCAATCCCTCTGCTAGATCCAATTAAATTGTCCACCCTTTTTCCGCGTAATGTGACTTTTTTTCCCTTGCTATCACTGTGCCCCAGGCTCGTTCCCTCCCCATCTTCTGGTCTGGAAAAGAGCATCAATCACGGATTCCCCCCTATTTTCCCTCTCTCATTTGTATATGTGACGCAGGTGACAATGTATAATTGTACAGTCTCACCTAAGCTGGCAATTGTTTGGGGCTCCGGTTATAAATCTGTCACAATCCTGCTTGACGGCTTAACAGTTTCAGTCAATCAATTCTTCAGCCAGTGTAACTCAGCAGCTACAATGTATCATGCTGTATATTACTAAGGCAACATTGACTATTGTTACAGTTTGTAGCTCAAACTGCTGGGAACCTTGACAACAAATGATCACAAACAGGAAAGTATTGTGCTGGGGAGGTGTGCTAAATGTGCTATAGAAATCAAAGGGTGCTCGGTATATTAGAACTCATTGAAAATGGCATTAAAAGTTGAAAACAAAAAAAATTAAAAAATAAACCCTGTCCCTATTATCTAATACTACAGAAGCCACATTCTCCTTTCACCAAAGTTACTTGCATCTCTACTATGCATTGAGATCTTCAATATGTATATTAATTACCATATTTTGTTGTACATAAGGGCAAAATATTAATATCACATAACCATCGAAACAGACATTGATGGCAGATAAGGGCCTAGTGTGCCCATTTCCCTGAAGCTGCTGTGGAGCCTCAAACACGGGTATTTTGTCTCTCCAAGGTCATTTATCTTTTTTCATCTACTTTACTATATTATTTCCCACCACCTATACTGGGAATCCACTTCGTGTCTCAACTATCCTCTCGGTGAAGAAGTCCTCCCCGTGAGAAGTCCTTCCGAACATTTGTCGGGAGCATTCCGCACACCAGCACCATTCTACCTCCGCCTAATCGTTATTCCATCCATCCGTACATGCATCCAATCCCCCCCCATCCTCTTCTCACCGCCCCCTCCCCTGGTACTCACAGAGACGGAATAGGATCCGTGGGAAGGGCTCAGAGAATGAGACGGTCAAAAGGCAATGGTGAGCTGCCCCAGAGGAGGAATTCCCTCTTAAATACTTTATCTGTTCTATTTTGAGAAGGATCATCCCCCTCTTCACCTCCCCCCAGGTCCCTTAATGTCAGATACCCTGAGACAGCAGGAGAGGGATCATGTTTATTGACAAGTAACTCATCAAGAAACTCTATTAATATGCCTGGCAGGGGCTCAGCTTCTGGACTTGGGCGTCTGAGGCCATGGGAGAAAGGAGGACAGGGAAAGAGAGAATCTGCCCGCAGACTAATGGGTGGGGGGCAGGGAGACCCCCAGAAGCTGCTTATTTGCACCTCTGAAGCAAGTGAAAACTGGTGTGTAAAACTATGTTGCTGCTGGAACAACCTTCAATTAACTCATTTGCAGGACCATCCAAGAGTGAAAGGACTAGGGCCTCATCCAAGAGAGTCTAGGTCGTTGGCCAGAGAATGGACGATGAGTCTACAGGTTCTAAGACAAGTGAAAAAATACCGGGGCCTGGATTGTTTCCCCAAATGGAATGGAGGGTGGGCGCGGAGAACCTGGAGGAACCATCACATTGGATTTGTATTCTTTTAATTGTATGAATGGAATATAAGAGAAGAAATGAAATTCCCAATGTAGATCTGTTTCACCAGTGCTCTGGATTACTTTCCCAAGCAGAATGTGCCCTGGCAGAAAGGAAGAAGAGGGCATATGGCCTGGATTTATTCGCCAGTAGGATAGGGCTCTGAACCTGGGTATTTGCCACTTGGAGTAAATTACTGGAGGAAGTCAATGGATTTCTGGAGAATGAGACCAAAGTCCCAAGCAAGCGATCTGCCATGGGAAATATGGACTTTGTGTGTACCCTCGTGGACTGGAGTTTGAGAGTTTACGTACAAAATCTGGGTCGGACCTTTTTGCTGCTAATGGATCTCAGCATAAACACACCAGCATAAATACCTGGGTTTTGTCTCTTCACCTTCATGGAATGGATTATGAGAGGTGCAATTAGCAGCAGTACATGGGCTGAATCTGTTTCCCGTTGGAATGAACTGATGGTCTAAACCAAGGGTAGGAATTCCAGCACGGAATCGCCACTCCTTGAATTAGCCCCAAGTAATTCTGCCCCCTTCTGCTCTTTACAAAGTGCCAGGACTACTGAATGAAGACATTATTGGGTTCTGTCATACACTTGGACACATACATAGCGTGTTGCTGCTACAGGTATGGAATACACAGCCAAGTCCTAATGCTGTATAGATCGTTTATTACACAGAGGCTCATTTAGAGATTACTTTTCAATACGATACAAATGGCATCTGGTAACAGATCACTAATGACTAAAATAGGATTGCAATCCATACCCAATAGCATGCTCTTCTATTTTATTCTTTTATTAACACAGACTCATTTATCTAAGGCACCGAGGCTGCAAACCCAGCGCAGAACTGGCACCCCGCCTGCAAACCCAGTGCAGAACTGGCACCCCGCCTGCAAACCCAGCGCAGAACTGGCACCCCGCCCGCAAACCCAGCGCAGAACTGGCACCCCGACTGCAAACCCAGCGCAGAACTGGCACCCCGACTGCAAACCCAGCGCAGAACTGGCACCCCGCCTGCAAACCCAGCGCAGAACTGGCACCCCACCCGCAAACCCAGCGCAGAACTGGCACCCCGCCTGCAAACCCAGCGCAGAACTGGCACCCCGCCCGCAAACCCAGCGCAGAACTGGCACCCCGCCTGTAAACCCAGCGCAGAACTGGCACCCCGCCCGCAAACCCAGCGCAGAACTGGCACCCCGTCCGCAAACCCAGCGCAGAACTGGCACCCCGCCCGCAAACCCAGCGCAGAACTGGCACCCCGCCTGCAAACCCAGCACAGAACTGGCACCCCGCCTGCAAACCCAGCGCAGAACTGGCACCCCGCCTGCAAACCCAGCGCAGAACTGGCACCCCGCCTGCAAACCCAGCGCAGAACTGGCACCCCACCTGCAAACCCAGCGCAGAACTGGCACCCCGCCTGCAAACCCAGCGCAGAACTGGCACTCCGCCTGCAAACCCAGCGCAGAACTGGCACCCCGCCCGCAAACCCAGCGCAGAACTGGCACCCCGCCTGCAAACCCAGCGCAGAACTGGCACCCCGCCCGCAAACCCAGCGCAGAACTGGCACCCCGCCTGCAAACCCAGCGCAGAACTGGCACCCCGCCCGCAAACCCAGCACAGAACTGGCACCCCGACTGCAAACCCAGCGCAGAACTGGCACCCCGCCTGCAAACCCAGCGCAGAACTGGCACCCCGCCTGCAAACCCAGCGCAGAACTGGCACCCTGGCTGCAAATCCAGCGCAGAACTGGCACCCCGCCTGCAAACCCAGCGCAGAACTGGCACCCCGCCCGCAAACCCAGCGCAGAACTGGCACCCCGCCTGCAAACCAAGCGCAGAACTGGCACCCCGCCTGCAAACCCAGCGCAGAACTGGCACCCCGCCTGCAAACCCAGCGCAGAACTGGCACCCCGCCTGCAAACCCAGCGCAGAACTGACACCCCGCCCGCAAACCCAGCGCAGAACTGGCACCCCGCCTGCAAACCCAGCGCAGAACTGACACCCCGCCTGCAAACCCAGCGCAGAACTGGCACCGAGGCTGCAAACCCAGCGCAGAACTGGCACCCCGACTGCAAACCCAGCGCAGAACTGGCACCCCGACTGCAAACCCAGCACAGAACTGGCACCCGCCCGCAAACCCAGCGCAGAACTGGCACCCCGGCTGCGCACCCAGCGCAGAACTGGCACCCAGCCTGTAAACCAAGCGCAGAACTGGCACCCGCCCGCAAACCCAGCGCAGAACTGGCACCCGCCTGCAAACCCAGCGCAGAACTGGCACCCCGCCTGCAAACCCAGCGCAGAACTGGCACCCCGCCTGCAAACCCAGCGCAGAACTGGCACCCCGCCTGCAAACCCAGCGCAGAACTGGCACCCTGCCTGCAAACCCAGCGCAGAACTGGCACCCCGACTGCAAACCCAGCGCAGAACTGGCACCCCGCCTGCAAACCCAGCGCAGAACTGGCACCCGCCCGCAAACCCAGCGCAGAACTGGCACCCTGCCTGCAAACCCAGCGCAGAACTGGCACCCCGACTGCAAACCCAGCGCAGAACTGGCACCCGCCCGCAAACCCAGCGCAGAACTGGCACCCGCCTGCAAACCCAGCGCAGAACTGGCACCCTGCCTGCAAACCCAGCGCAGAACTGGCACCCTGCCTGCAAACCCAGCGCAGAACTGGCACCCCGCCCGCAAACCCAGCGCAGAACTGGCACCCCGCCTGCAAACCCAGCGCAGAACTGGCACCCCGCCTGCAAACCCAGCGCAGAACTGGCCCCCCGCCTGCAAACCCAGCGCAGAACTGGCACCCCGACTGCAAACCCAGCGCAGAACTGGCACCCCGACTGCAAACCCAGAGCAGAACTGGCACCCCGACTGCAAACCCAGCGCAGAACTGGCACCCCGCCTGCAAACCCAGCGCAGAACTGGCACCCCGCCTGCAAACCCAGCGCAGAACTGGCACCCCGCCTGCAAACCCAGCGCAGAACTGGCACCTCGCCCGCAAACCCAGCGCAGAACTGGCACCCCGCCCGCAAACCCAGCACAGAACTGGCACCCGACTGCAAACCCAGCGCAGAACTGGCACCCCGCCCGCAAACCCAGCGCAGAACTGGCACCCCGTCCGCAAACCCAGCGCAGAACTGGCACCCCGCCTGCAAACCCAGCGCAGAACTGGCACCCCGACTGCAAACCCAGCGCAGAACTGGCACCCCGGCTGCAAACCCAGCGCAGAACTGGCACCCCGACTGCAAACCCAGCGCAGAACTGGCACCCCGGCTGCAAACCCAGCGCAGAACTGGCACCCCGCCCGCAAACCCAGCGCAGAACTGGCACCCCGCCCGCAAACCCAGCACAGAACTGGCACCCCGCCCGCAAACCCAGCACAGAACTGACACCCCGCCCGCAAACCCAGCGCAGAACTGGCACCCCGCCCGCAAACCCAGCGCAGAACTGGCACCTGCCTGCAAACCCAGCGCAGAACTGGCACCTGCCTGCAAACCCAGCGCAGAACTGGCACCCCGCCCGCAAACCCAGCGCAGAACTGGCACCTGCCTGCAAACCCAGCGCAGAACTGGCACCCCGACTGCAAACCCAGCGCAGAACTGGCACCTGCCTGCAAACCCAGCGCAGAACTGGCACCCCGACTGCAAACCCAGTGCAGAACTGGCACCCCTCCCGCAAACCCAGCGCAGAACTGGCACCCCGACTGCAAACCCAGCGCAGAACTGGCACCCCGACTGCAAACCCAGTGCAGAACTGGCACCCCGCCTGCAAACCCAGCGCAGAACTGGCACCCCGCCCGCAAACCCAGCGCAGAACTGGCACCCCGCCCGCAAACCCAGCACAGAACTGGCACCCCGCCTGCAAACCCTGCACAGAACTGGCACCCCGCCCGCAAACCCAGCGCAGAACTGGCACCCCGACTGCAAACCCAGCGCAGAACTGGCACCCCGCCTGCAAACCCTGCACAGAACTGGCACCCCGCCCGCAAACCCAGCGCAGAACTGGCACCCCGCCCGCAAACCCAGCGCAGAACTGGCACCCCGACTGCAAACCCAGCGCAGAACTGGCACCCCGCCCGCAAACCCAGCGCAGAACTGGCACCTGCCTGCAAACCCAGCGCAGAACTGGCACCTGCCTGCAAACCCAGCGCAGAACTGGCACCCCGCCCGCAAACCCAGCGCAGGACTGGCACCCCGCCCGCAAACCCAGCGCAGAACTGGCACCCCGCCCGCAAACCCAGCGCAGAACTGGCACCCCGCCTGCAAACCCAGTGCAGAACTGGCACCCCGACTGCAAACCCAGCGCAGAACTGGCACCCCGCCCGCAAACCCAGCGCAGAACTGGCACCCCGCCTGCAAACCCAGTGCAGAACTGGCACCCCGCCCGCAAACCCAGCGCAGAACTGGCACCCCGCCCGCAAACCCAGCGCAGAACTGGCACCCCGACTGCAAACCCAGCGCAGAACTGGCACCCCGCCTGCAAACCCAGCACAGAACTGGCACCCCGACTGCAAACCCAGCGCAGAACTGGCACCCCGCCTGCAAACCCAGCACAGAACTGGCACCCCGCCTGCAAACCCAGCGCAGAACTGGCACCTGCCTGCAAACCCAGCGCAGAACTGGCACCCCGCCCGCAAACCCAGCGCAGAACTGGCACCCCGCCTGCAAACCCAGTGCAGAACTGGCACCCCGCCCGCAAACCCAGCGCAGAACTGGCACCTGCCTGCAAACCCAGCGCAGAACTGGCACCTGCCTGCAAACCCAGCGCAGAACTGGCACCCCGCCCGCAAACCCAGCGCAGGACTGGCACCCCGCCCGCAAACCCAGCGCAGAACTGGCACCCCGCCCGCAAACCCAGCGCAGAACTGGCACCCCGACTGCAAACCCAGCGCAGAACTGGCACCCCGCCCGCAAACCCAGCGCAGAACTGGCACCCCGCCTGCAAACCCAGTGCAGAACTGGCACCCCGCCCGCAAACCCAGCGCAGAACTGGCACCCCGCCCGCAAACCCAGCGCAGAACTGGCACCCCGACTGCAAACCCAGCGCAGAACTGGCACCCCGCCTGCAAACCCAGCGCAGAACTGGCACCCCGACTGCAAACCCAGCGCAGAACTGGCACCCCGCCTGCAAACCCAGCGCAGAACTGGCACCCCGCCTGCAAACCCAGCGCAGAACTGGCACCCCGCCTGCAAACCCAGCGCAGAACTGGCACCCCGCCTGCAAACCCAGCGCAGAACTGGCACCCCGCCTGCAAACCCAGCGCAGAACTGGCACCCCGCCTGCAAACCCAGCGCAGAACTGGCACCCCGCCTGCAAACCCAGCGCAGAACTGGCACCCCGCCTGCAAACCCAGCGCAGAACTGGCACCGAGGCTGCAAACCCAGCGCAGAACTGGCACCCCGGCTGCAAACCCAGAGCAACATTGGCACCCCGCCTGCAAACCCAGCGCAGAACTGGCACCCCGCCCGCAAACCCAGCGCAGAACTGGCACCGAGACTGCAAACCCAGCGCAGAACTGGCACCCCGGCTGCAAACCCAGCGCAGAACTGGCACTCCGCCTGCAAACCCAGCGCAGAACTGGCACCCCGCCCGCAAACCCAGCACAGAACTAGCAGCCCGCCTGCAAACCCAGCGCAGAACTGGCACCCCGCCTGCAAACCCAGCGCAGAACTGGCACCCCGCCTGCAAACCCAGCGCAGAACTGGCACCCCGCCTGCAAACCCAGCGCAGAACTGGCACCCCGTCCGCAAACCCAGCGCAGAACTGGCACCCCGCCTGCAAACCCAGCACAGAACTGGCACCCCGCCCGCAAACCCAGCACAGAACTGGCAGCCCGCCTGCAAACCCAGCGCAGAACTGGCACCCGGCTGCAAACCCAGCGCAGAACTGGCACCTGCCTGCAAACCCAGCGCAGAACTGACACCCCGCCTGCAAACCCAGCACAGAACTGGCACCCCGCCCGCAAACCCAGCACAGAACTGACACCCCGCCCGCAAACCCAGCGCAGAACTGGCACCCCGCCCGCAAACCCAGCGCAGAACTGGCACCTGCCTGCAAACCCAGCGCAGAACTGGCACCTGCCTGCAAACCCAGCGCAGAACTGGCACCCCGCCCGCAAACCCAGCGCAGAACTGGCACCTGCCTGCAAACCCAGCGCAGAACTGGCACCCCGACTGCAAACCCAGCGCAGAACTGGCACCTGCCTGCAAACCCAGCGCAGAACTGGCACCCCGCCTGCAAACCCAGCGCAGAACTGGCACCCCGCCTGCAAACCCAGCGCAGAACTGGCACCCGGCTGCAAACCCAGCGCAGAACTGGCACCTGCCTGCAAACCCAGCGCAGAACTGGCACCCCGCCTGCAAACCCAGCACAGAACTGGCACCCCGCCCGCAAACCCAGCACAGAACTGACACCCCGCCCGCAAACCCAGCGCAGAACTGGCACCCCGCCCGCAAACCCAGCGCAGAACTGGCACCTGCCTGCAAACCCAGCGCAGAACTGGCACCTGCCTGCAAACCCAGCGCAGAACTGGCACCCCGCCCGCAAACCCAGCGCAGAACTGGCACCTGCCTGCAAACCCAGCGCAGAACTGGCACCCCGACTGCAAACCCAGCGCAGAACTGGCACCTGCCTGCAAACCCAGCGCAGAACTGGCACCCCGACTGCAAACCCAGTGCAGAACTGGCACCCCTCCCGCAAACCCAGCGCAGAACTGGCACCCCGACTGCAAACCCAGCGCAGAACTGGCACCCCGACTGCAAACCCAGTGCAGAACTGGCACCCCGCCTGCAAACCCAGCGCAGAACTGGCACCCCGCCCGCAAACCCAGCGCAGAACTGGCACCCCGCCCGCAAACCCAGCGCAGAACTGGCACCCCGCCCGCAAACCCAGCGCAGAACTGGCACCTGCCTGCAAACCCAGCGCAGAACTGGCACCTGCCTGCAAAACCAGCGCAGAACTGGCACCCCGCCCGCAAACCCAGCGCAGGACTGGCACCCCGCCCGCAAACCCAGCGCAGAACTGGCACCCTGCCCGCAAACCCAGCGCAGAACTGGCACCCCGCCTGCAAACCCAGTGCAGAACTGGCACCCCGACTGCAAACCCAGCGCAGAACTGGCACCCCGGCTGCAAACCCAGAGCAGAATTGGCACCCCGCCCGCAAACCCAGCGCAGAACTGGCACCCCGCCTGCAAACCCAGCGCAGAACTGGCACCCCGCCCGCAAACCCAGCGCAGAACTGGCACCCCGCCCGCAAACCCAGCGCAGAACTGGCACCCCGCCCGCAAACCCAGCGCAGAACTGGCACCCCGCCCGCAAACCCAGCGCAGAACTGGCACCCTGCCTGCAAACCCAGCGCAGAACTGGCACCCCGCCTGCACACCTAGCGCAGAACTGGCACCCCGGCTGCAAACCCAGCGCAGAACTGGCACCCCGCCCGCAAACCCAGCGCAGAACTGGCACCCCGCCCGCAAACCCAGCACAGAACTGGCACCGAGACTGCAAACCCAGCGCAGAACTGGCACCCCGCCCGCAAACCCAGCGCAGAACTGGCACCCCGCCCGCAAACCCAGCGCAGAACTGGCACCCCGCCCGCAAACCCAGCGCAGAACTGGCACCCCGCCTGCAAACCCAGCGCAGAACTGGCACCCCGGCTGCAAACCCAGCGCAGAACTGGCACCCCGACTGCAAACCCAGAGCAGAACTGGCACCCCGACTGCAAACCCAGCGCAGAACTGACACCCCGCCCGCAAACCCAGCGCAGAACTGGCACCCGCCCGCAAACCCAGCGCAGAACTGGCACCCCGCCTGCAAACCCAGCGCAGAACTGTCACCCCGCCCACAAACCCAGCACAGAACTGGCACCCCGACTGCAAACCCAGCGCAGAACTGGCACCCCGCCCGCAAACCCAGCGCAGAACTGGCACCCCGGCTGCAAACCCAGCGCAGAACTGGCACTCCGCCTGCAAACCCAGCGCAGAACTGGCACCCCGCCTGCAAACCCAGCGCAGAACTGGCACCCCGCCTGCAAACCCAGCGCAGAACTGGCACCTCGCCCGCAAACCCAGCGCAGCACTGGCACCCCGCCTGCAAACCCAGCGCAGAACTGGCACCCCGCCTGCAAACCCAGCGCAGAACTGGCACCCCGACTGCAAACCGAGCGAAGAACTGGCACCCCGCCCGCAAACCCAGCGCAGAAATGGCACCCCGCCTGCAAACCCAGCGCAGAACTGGCACCCCGCCTGCAAACCCAGCACAGAACTGGCACCCCGCCCGCAAACCCAGCGCAGAACTGGCACCCCGCCTGCAAACCCAGCGCAGAACTGGCACCCCGCCTGCAAACCCAGCGCAGAACTGGCCCCCCGCCTGCAAACCCAGCGCAGAACTGGCACCCCGCCTGCAAACCCAGCGCAGAACTGGCACCCCGCCTGCAAACCCAGCGCAGAACTGGCACCCCGCCTGCAAACCCAGCGCAGAACTGGCACCCCGCCTGCAAACCCAGCGCAGAACTGGCACCCCGCCTGCAAACCCAGCGCAGAACTGGCACCCCGACTGCAAACCCAGCGCAGAACTGGCACCCCGCCTGCAAACCCAGAGCAGAACTGGCACCCCGCCTGCAAACCCAGCGCAGAACTGGCACCCCGCCCGCAAACCCAGCGCAGAACTGGCACCCCGACTGCAAACCCAGCGCAGAACTGGCACCGCGACTGCAAACCCAGCGCAGAACTGGCACCCCGCCCGCAAACCCAGCGCAGAACTGGCACCCCGACTGTAAACCCATCACAGAACTGACACCCCGCCCGCAAACCCAGCGCAGAACTGGCACCCCGCCCGCAAACCCAGCGCAGAACTGGCACCCCGCCTGCAAACCCAGCGCAGAACTGGACCCCGCCCGCAAACCCAGCGCAGAACTGGCACCCCGTCTGCAAACCCAGCGCAGAACTGGCACCCCGCCCGCAAACCCAGCACAGAACTGACACCCCGCCCGCAAACCCAGCGCAGAACTGGCACCCCACCTGCAAACCCAGCGCAGAACTGGACCCCGCCCGCAAACCGAGCGCAGAACTGGCGGACAAACACTACTCCAGATTTATCAGTTAGACATACACAATCTTGGCAAACACAAAACCCAATTCCAGCTGCACTGTAGCTCGCATATAGCGCTTCTAAATGTTAACCCCATATGCACCGCATAAGGATCCCATGCTGTGACTACACTGATGTTTTGTTTCCTCTTTTGTCTATGTCGGGGAGGACATACAAAGCACACAGCTTTACACGGGCAGTGTAGGACCGGCTGGATCGGGTTACCGTGATGTGGTCGCAGCTTAACATGTTTTGGCCAAAAGATTGCACTAAATGACCCTTACGTATGAGAAGAAACGCCTATAGATAAGAGTACAATCATGTGTCAGATGGGGTGTGCGTTGGGGTTTCTGCGTTCCCTGTTGTATACCAGACTGTTCAATCAAGAAAATCCCCGTGGTTTCACTGGGAATATTTTTTCCGTAATGAATGTGGCGCCATTTATTGCCCACGTTTTGCATCCAGGAGACTGTACGTTTTCCGGCAATAATTCTACGTACGAGTAAAATATTCTTAACACATTGACATCGGTTAGCCGCTAAGGTAATGAGGTGAGCTGTAAATGCATTTTTCCTGCATCTCATTCATGCCGGGGGTCTCCGGTGCTGGCATTAATGGATATCAGCTCAGGAGACCCCGGCTCATCCGCAGCTTCTCCCCAACTTTTTGTGGCGGGACGATTTGGAGAGCAAATCTCCATTCTAGAGCGGCGATCAGCTGCGAGAAGCTGAGCGGGGCTACTAAAATACAGCGAGTTTGAGAAACTGGCAATAAGTGGCGATAAGTAGCTTATCGCCAAACGTTTCACGATTATTTTTTTCCGGCAAAAAAACCCGACGACTATTGCTCTAATCGCTGTAGGCTTTTTTGGCGATAAGGGGCTCATCGCTGCTTACTGCATGAGGCCCCAAGTTTGTATTTGAAGCGCGACGCCGGGAGGAGGAAACGCGGAAGCTAGCGCGTTCTTCTATGGACGCGGCTTTAGCCTTAGAGCGGCAGATCAGTGGGGTTAGCTTCCTTACAGATTCCATTACTCGTAACGTATTTCTATGCTGTGATAAAAGAATATGAATCCCGTTTTGGAAGCAATCTGTAAGCCAGCCGTTCAGATACCCGTGTTTCACTATACTATATTATACTATACCATGAAGGGCGGGAGCCGCGCAGGTTCTTTCTCCCATATAGTAACCAAGCAGGGAGAGGGAGGAGCGGGTATGATTCCTTTTATTGGACCAGCAAGTAGTTGATATGTTACAGGCTTTCCTATCTCTCTGGTTAGGGGTAGGATCAGATGAAGGTCCCTGAGAGGTTTGGAAAGGTTGTAACGTACCAACTACTTGCTGGTTCAATAAAAGGTTCGTACCCCCTACTCCCTCTCCCTCCTGTGCTATACAATACCATGATACTTGTAATATTCCTTCATTCTGGTTATGCCCCTGGACTGGCAAACCAATATCTGCATTGGATGGACAGTATGTATATCTTTAGTTAGATATTCGGGTACATAGCGCGTCACAGCAGTAGCACACGGGACATAATAATATAAAACATATTGGGAATAAGCGCTTCAGGCATGAAAGTAACATTAATGTATGTCTTCATTTCTATAGCACCATTAATGTACATAGCGCATCACAGCGGTAATACACGCGACAATCATATCAATAACAAATAATACAAGTAACACATACTAGGAATAAGGGCTTCAGACATAAAAGTGACATTTAGGAAGAGGAGTCCCTGCTCCGAAGAGATTACAATCTAATTGGTAGGTAGGAAGAACGTACAGAGACAGTGGGAGGGCGTTCTGGTAAGTGCGTCTGCAGGGGGCCAAGCTTTATGTATCGTGTATAGTATTAGCCACGGAGCTACTCATATGCTTCTTTAAGCAAGTGTGTCTTAAGGTGGGTCTTAAAGGTGGAAAGAGAGGGTGCTAGTCGGATATTGAGGGGAAGGGCATTCCAGAGGTGTGGGGCAGTCAATGAGAAAGGTTTAAGGCGGGAGAGGGCTTTAGATACAAAGAGGGTAGAGAGAAGACATCCTTGAGCAGAACGCAAGAGTCGGGATGGTACATAACGAGAAATTAGGGTGAGATGTAAGGAGGGGCAGAGGGGTGTATAGTGAGATATTAAGGTGAGATGTAAGGAGGGGCAGAAGAGTGTAAAGCTTTAAAAGTGAGGAGGAGAATTGAGTGTGAGATGCGGGATTTGATCGGAAGCCAGGAGAGGGATTTCAGCAGGGGAGATGCGGAGACAGATTTAGGAAAGAGTAGAGGGAATCTGGCAGCAGCGTTTAGGATAGATTGTAGGGGAGACAGGTGAGAGGCAGGAAGGCCGGACAGCAGGAGGTTACAGTAATTGAGACGGGAGAGAATGAGGGCCTGAGTCAGAGTTTTAGCAGTCGAGTAACAGAGGAAAGGGCGTATCTTTGTGATATTGCGGAGGAAAAAGTGACAGGTTTTAGATACGTTTTGAATGTGAGAGGAGAATGTGAGAGAGGAGTCGAGTGTGACCCCTAGGCAGCGTGCTTGGGCTACTGGGTGAATGATAGTATTTCCAACAGTAATGTGGAAGGAGGTAGTAGGGCCAGGTGATGAAATATAAGGAGCTCTGTTTTTGCCATGTTAGGTTTAAGTCGGCGGAGGGCCATCCAGGATGATATTCCAGAGAGATATTCAGAAACTGAGAAAACACTAAGAGAATCCAGGAGTACACTGGCGACACACTTTATTCGAGCTTGGCTAGTCCCACGAATTCGGGTATACCCGGGTGTATTGAGGTTTGTGACTGTTTTCTGCCCGAGTACATTGAGTTATTTTCCAAGCAGGGATTGAAGCATTTTATTCCCGCTGGCTGCAATACTGCACAGTATATATATATAAACTGCATTACAATTCATGAATTTAGGCCATCTGGTAGACACGCGAAGCATTGCAGCCTATTAAATCCTAATCATTATCATTTAACAGATCAGCCGCCCATCAGCCAGGCATGAACCCAGGCTGGGAAGGCAAATGCAACGGGGCTTGTCAGAGGTTAGGAGTGGCGCATTCCAGGTATCTGCCAGGTACATACCGGGTATTTACTCGAATAAAGTGTGTCGGTGCAGTACTTCCATACAGAGATTATGTCGAGCAAAGACTGAGAGCAGAGAGGAGCTAGATAAAGCAGGCGAATCCAATCAGGAACGGAGGCGGGACAGGAAGAGCTACAGGGAGACACTGCAGATTGGTGCAGGCATAACAAGCCAGGTGAGTCTTGTTGGCAACCTGAGTACTGCTGCGGCAGAGTTTATTCGAGCATTTGCCCGTTCTCTGCCGCAGCAGTAACCTGGCGCGCGCCGGAGGGTGCCGGGCGCGTGCCGAAGCAGCGGAAGAGCGCCCTCCGATCGGGGCGCTCTCCCTACCGCTGCCGGGTCCGCCGGGTCCCCCGGAACCCCCTGCCGCCGTCCCGCGATCGCGGGACACCAGGGCTCCCTCGGGGAGCCCTGGACGCGCGTGCAGGGGGCGCTGACACCCAATGACGCGTGACCGCGCATCGGTGACGCGCGGCACGCCGAGGGAGTGGGGCTAGCAAGCCGGGGCATCCCCCGGCTTGCGGAACTAGCCCTGCTCGATTTAAACGTGTCGGCAGTGTATGCCCGTGCGGCGTGCGGGGGTGGAGCCTGAGGTCCGGGGGAAAGGAAGAAGAGTGTGCAGAATGAGCGCGCTCCGTAACGCGTGTACACGCGTGGATCGCTCCAGAGGAGGGTGCAGGTGTGCGCGTGGGAGGCCATGGGCGCGCCCGGCGCTAAGCAGAGGAATCGCCGAGGGGAGTGATTCCGCGACGGCGGCAGGGGCGGGGAGCCGCGGAGACCGGTAAGGTAGGGTTGAGTTGTGTGTCCAGGGGCTCCCTGTGAGAAGAGAGTGCTCTGTGTGGGGAGCGCGGAGAACGCCAATTCCTGACAGTAACCCCCCTTCAGGAACGGCCTCAGGACGGTCCATGAAAGGTTTCTCTGGAAACTTTTTCCTGAAGGCCTTAAGAAGGGTCGGGGCATGAATGTCCATTAAAGGTACCCAGGATCTCTCTTCAGGGCCAAAGCCCTTCCACTGCACCAAGAACTGGAGCTGGCCCCTGGATCGGCGAGAATCCAAAGGAGAGTGAACTTCGTATTCCTCGTTATTTTGGACAGTAATAGGGTCCGGTTTACGAGTCTGATCCGGAAAGAAGTGACTGGTGATGAATGGTTTTAAGAGGGACACATGAAAGAATCTTCATACTGGGTGGTAGTTGGAGCCAGAATGCCACAGGATTGATTTGTTCACAAATAGGGAATGGACCCAGAAACTTAGGTGCCAATTTTGGAGATGGTACCTTTGATGTGGATATTCTTAGAGGAGAGCCATACCAAATCCCCTGGCTTGTAACTGGGTGCCGAACGACGACGACAATCGGCCTGTAGTTTCGATCTGTGGGTGGAGTCGAGAAGGGTAGACTTAATCCTGGACCCTGCGGTTTGGAGGGAAGAAATGCGTTCATCTACGGCTGGTACTCCAGAACGAATGTTGGGGATGGGAAGACAGGGAGGGTGGAACCCATAATTTATAAAGAAGGGCGACTCCCGGGTGGCCTCGTTTTTGGCAGAATTGACGGCGTACTCTGCCCAAGAAATGAGTTGAGCCCAATCATCCTGGAAATTGGATATAAAACATCTCAGGTACTTCTCCAGGGATTGATTGATTCTCTCCGTTTGTCCATTGGACTGAGGATGATAGGCGGAAGAAAAAGAAAAAGAGATGCCCAATCTCTTCGTGAAAGCTCTTGAAAATTTGGATACGAACTGAGAACCTCTGTCAGAAACAATGGACGAAGGAATCCCATGAATCCGGAAAATCTGCTCTGTAAAGATATCAGCAAGGGCGGGGGAGGTGGGTAATCCCTTAAGTGGAATAAAATGAGACATCTTTGAGAACCTGTCCACGATAGTGTTCATTCCTCTGGACCTGGGCAAGTCCACGATGAAGTCCATCGAAATGTGGGACCAGGGGCGGTCGGGAACTGGAAGAGGTAACAGAAAACCCTGAGGCTTTTGACGAAGAGTCTTGCTTTGAGCGCACGTGGGACAGGCGCGAGTAAACTCCAGAATATCTTAAGACATCCTTGGCCACCAGAAATTCCGACGAATGAGATCAGTAGTCTTCTTAAAACCTTGATGACCTGCAGATTTAGAGGAGTGACCCCAACACAGGACCTCTGGAACAAATTTGGAAGGTACGAAGAGTTTGTTGTCGGGAACGACCAAGTCCTTGGGAATGCGTCTCTGGGTGTGCAAAATCTTGTCAAGATTCTTGAAAGTAGACGTGGCAAGGATCCTCTCCTGTGGAAGGATGGTCTCCAAAAGTTCCTCTGGTCTCTCTTCAGAAGAATGTATTCGGGAGAGTGCGTCTGCCTTTACGTTCTTGGTCCCAGGGATATAGGAAAGGTGAAAATCGAATCGAGAAAAAAAAAGAGCCCAACGAGCCTGTTTTCAAGCGTTTTCTATGTAAAGAAGGTTCTTGTGGTCCGTGAGAATAGTAAACGGCTCTTTCGACCGCTCCAGCAGGTGTCTCCACTCTTGAAGAGCCATCTTCACGGCCAGAAGTTCCCTGTTACCTTTGTCATAGTTCCTCTCGGCGGATGAAAATTTCTTGGAAAAATATGCACAGGGATGTAACTTATCTTGAGGCGTGGGTCTCTGAGAAAGAACGGCTCCAGCGCCGCAATCAGAAGCGTCAACCTCCAGGACGAAGGGAAGTTCAATGTTGGGATGACGGAGAACAGGTGCGGATATAAAAGCTTCCTTGCGTGTCTCGAAGGTGGAGAGGGCCTCGGATGACCAAGCAGAGGGATCAGCTCCTTTTTTGGTTAGTGCAGTGAGAGGTGCCACAATGGTAGAAAAATTACATATAAATTTACGATAGTAATTAGCGAACCCTAAAAAACGTTGTATGGCCTTGAGAGAATTGGGTCTTGGCCACTCAGTAACTGCTTGAAGTTTACCGGAATCCAACATAAAACCTTCATCGGAAATGATGTACCCCAGGAACGGAGTAGAGGTCTGATGAAAGGTGCATTTCTCCAGCTTGGCGTACAAATGGTGTTCACGGAGACGGGAAAGGACGTAGGAGGTGTGACGTATATGGTCCTGGAGATCTTTGGAAAAAATCAGGATATCATCCAAGTATACTATTACAAAAATATTGAGTACCTTACGAAAGACGTCGTTGATGAAATCCTGGAAGACAGCGGGAGCATTACATAAGCCGAAAGGTATTACAAGATACTCGTAGTGTCCGCTACGCGTGTTGAATGCCGTTTTCCATTCATCCCCCTTCCTGATGCGCACCAGGTTATAGGCACCACGTAGATCCAACTTGGAAAAAATCTTGGCCCCCTGTAATTTATCGAACAGTTCGGTAATAAGGGGAAGGGGGTAACAATTTTTAATAGTTATGTGGTTCAAACCCCTGTAATCGATGCAAGGCCTCAACGACCCGTCCTTTTTCTTGACGAAGAAAAACCCAGCCCCTGCTGGGGAATTGGAGTGACGAATAAAGCCTTTCTTGAGATTCTCCTGGATATATTCATCTATAGCGTGAGATTCTGGTAACGACAAGGGGTAGGTCTTGGACTTGTGTAGGGAGTAACCTGGAACCAGATCGATCGGACAATCGTAAGTCCTGTGTGGTGGCAAAAGGTCTGACTGTACCTAATTGGTGGTAAACAGAAGGTAGAATAACCTCAAGAACAGAGGTATTGGCCAGCAGTTGAGTCTCGCCTGACCTCAGCCTCCAGGAGATGGGAGCAGAGGAAGTCCAATCAATGAGAGGATTGTTAAGCTGTAGCCAAGGAAGACCAAGGGTGATGGGTATCCCAGGAGCGTGAATGGCATCGAGAACTAAGATCTCCTTGTGCAGATGTGAGGACAGAAGCAAGGGGACCGTCTCTAAGGAGATGTGTGCCGGGGTAAGAGGACGCCCATCGATACCGACGAGTGCGATGGGAACTTTCTTCCTCACGAGCGGTATGCGGTTTAACCTGGCGAATTCAAGGTCCACGAAGTTTCCTCCAGCTCCTGAGTCAATGAAAGCGGCGGTAGAAGTCTGGAACTTATCGCCTGAAAGGGAGACTGGAAATGTAAGTTTCTTAGGGAGTTCTCCTTTATGAAGGGGACGTGGAGACATTACACCCAGAGAGAGCCCCTCTGTACTCACTGGGTGTGCCCGTTTCCCGGGACCTGTGCGTTGGTTGTGTTCATGTTCCTGTGAGTTCATGTAATAAATAACCTCAGTTTTACTTCTGGAGTTTTGCCCGTGATTTTTCTTCAGGAATTTTTCCTTCAGGATATCCTTGTCAGCAGTGGTGCTCCTTTGCTCTACTCTTCAATTGCTGTTTCTATCCATCAGGATTGCACGCAGTGGAACTACTTCATCAGATGATTTCCGGACTTCAAGATACCCCCATGGGCAGGTAATGGGCAATAGCCCTTATATTATTACCTATGACCCTGTATTGGGGAAGTTTATATGTTAAGTGGGGTGTGCTTTTGGACCATATCTGCGGTAGTCTGGTTGACTGACCGCTAGGTCTTTTATTTTGCCCCCCCTTAACTTCATATTATATTATACTAGCTGATATACCCGGCGTTGCCCGGGCGTGGAAGGGCAGGGGGCATGGAGTGGAAGGGTGGGGGGGGGGGAGGGGCGTCGAAGGGCGGGCGGCCAAGGGGCGTAGAAGGGTGGGGAGGGCAAAGGGCAGGGGGGCAAAGGGCAGGGAGGGTCGGGGGGGGCAAAGGGCAGGGAGGGGTAAAGGGCAGGGAGGGGAGGGGGGGGCAGGGAGTGCAGGGGGGGCAGGGAGGGGCGGGGGGGTTGCAGGGAGGGGCAGGTTGGGCAGGGAAGGGAGGGAGGTGCGGGGCAAAGGGCAGGGAGGGGCAAAGGTCATGGAGGGGTGGGGCAAAGGGCAGGGAGGGGCAGGGGGGCAAAGGGCAGGGAGGGGAGGGGGGGGCAGGCAGTGCAGGGGGAGGCAGGGAGCGGTGGGGGGGGCAGGGAGGGGTGGGGGGGGTTGCAGGGAGGGGCGGGTTGGGCAGGGAGGGGAGGGAGGGGCAAAGGGCAGGGAGGGGCAAAGGTCAGGGAGGGGTGGGGCGAAGGGCAGGGAGGGGCAAAGGGCTGGGGGGGCAGGAGTCAAAGGGCTGGGGGGGCAGGGGGCAAAGTTCTGGGGGGGCAGGGGGCAAAGGGCTGGGAGGCAGGGGGCAAAGGGCTGGGAGGCAGGGGGCAAAGGGCTGGGGGGCAGGTGGAGGGTGGCAGGGGACAAAGGGCAGGGGAGGGAGGGCAGGGGGCAAAGGGCAGGAGGGCAGGGGGCAAAGGGCAGGGGGAGGGAGGGCAGGGGGCAAAGGGCAGGGGGCAAAGGGCAGGGGGAGGGAGGGCAGGGGGCAAAGGGCAGGGGGAGGGAGGGCAGGGGGCAAAGGGCAGGGGGCAAAAGGCAGGGGGAGGGAGGGCAGGGGGCAAAGGGCAGGGGGAGGGAGGGCAGGGGGCAAAGGGCAGGGGGAGGGAGGGCAGGGGGAGGGAGGGCAGGGGGAGGGAGGGCAGGGGGCAAAGGGCAGGGGGAGGGAGGGAAGGGGGCAAAGGGCAGGGGGAGGGAGGGCAGGGGGCAAAGGGCAGGGGGGGCAGGGGGTAAAGGGCAGGGGGCAAAGGGCTGGGGGGGCAGGGGGAGGAGGGGCAGGTGGAGGGTGGCAAGGGACAAAGGGCAGAGGGAGGGAGGGCAGGGGGCAAAGGGCAGGGGGAGGGAGGGCAGGGGCAAAGGGCATGGGGAAAGGGCACGGGGAGGGATGGCAGGGGGCAAAGGGCAGGGAGAGGGAGGGCAGGGGGCAAAGGGCAGGGGGCAGGAGGGCAGGGAGGGTAGGGGGGGCAGGGAGGGTAGGGGGGGGGGAAAGGGCAGGGGGAGTCGGGGATGCGGTAATTCCCCTGCGTTTCCTCACCTTGCACACGGCCGCCCTCCTCCTCCTCCACCTCGGGCTCCTCAGCGGAGAGGCTGAGACGCTCCGGTGAGGAGGTGCTGTGCCTTTCGCGGGGAGAGGCGGAGACAGCCGGAAGAGCGGCCTCTGGGACAGGGAGCGGCCTGTGTGAGGGGAGAGCCGCAGAGAGCGTGCTCTGTGTGTGTGGGTGGGGGGGATAAGCGGGGGGGGGTGAGCGGGGGGTTGGGGGGGGAGAGCGGGGGGAGAGCAGGGGTGAGGGAGAGCGCCGGGTAAGGGAGTGGCCTATGGGTGGTGAGAGCCGCGGGGAGCGCTCTCGGGGATGGTCAGCTGGGGGAGCGGCCTATGTAAGGGGAGAGCCGCAGAGAGCGTGGGGGTGTGTGTGTGTGTGTGTGTGTGTGTGTCTCCGTCTCTCCTTTGGCCCGTCACTCCGCCTCAGGCCAATGAGAGGTGTGCGGGGGCGGGCGGGCCAAGGGAGCAATCTCATTGGCCTGGCCCAAGGTCCAATGGGATTGCCGCTAGGGACACAGGGAGACACATACAGACATACAGTAGACACATAAGACGCTTTCACAAATATATAGTAGATATATGACTTTATGGATTCATTATAATGTTCCTATCTTCATTCATTTTTTCAATCCTATTTCGTGTACACACGGATATTGAGCGTCATTCTTCACCTTACTCTGAATGCTGAGATAACCTGAGGAAAAGGCAGCAACCCAGGAAAGAGAGAAGCCTTCCCCCTACAACTACGAGACAGATAAGTGTGAAACGGGTAAACTGTAGTTAACCCAACAGGCGCTCAGAAAATGTAGCTGCAGCTGTGAACTGGTGTTTGAACAATAATAAATGTGGGTGATGATCGCCACCATCCCCCAGTGTAGCCTTCACAGGTGTAATTCTCAACAACTGGCTAACCATAAGCACGATAAAGTTTGAGAAAACATGGAAGGAAATAACTCACAGCTGGGGGATGTAGTGAAGTGGCTGGTCTGTCCTCTTGCTTGTAAATGCTGCATGTCCCTCTGCCTGCAACTCCTCTGGATGAAGTGATCCTCTCACGCCGCCAGCACTGTCTTCTGCCGCCAACCCTGCATCCGCTCGATCGCGGTGGGTGGTCACCTGACCGACGTCAGTGCCGGTACTTCCAGGTACAGCAGGGGGACGCAGATGCACCAGTGACAGCCCGGCGTGCAGGCAGCAGGCACCGGAACACTGGAAATCCTCCCAGGGGAGGTCTGTACGCCGCACAGCCGTAGAACAAGGACTCCAAAGAAGGCTGATCAGTGACCCATAAAAAACTTTAATGAAACAAAGTGCAAACGGATCCTCTTGACGCGTTTCGGCCCGTCAGGCCTTTGTCAAAAGAGTGATCCGTTTGAAACAACATCATGCATATATAGCAAGTGCAAGTTGCAACACCTGTGAACAAGCCCCAAACAAATGGGTGACAGGTGTATACCCTCACACTGCCAGTGATAGCAGACAGAATTAAGAACAGTGGTGTAATTAAAAATGACCAATCATATCGTTGGATAAGAGAACACATAACATATATTTATACATCACATGCTAAACCAAGATCACTGATACATTGGTCGAAATTAAAAACATATGTGTTAAAAGAAAATGCACAAATGTAAATAAAGTTGTAATCAAGTTCAACAATAATAGTATGAAATACCCCGGATAAACGAGATAGAATATCACAAGAGATAGTAAAAAAAAGCTATAAATCATTAATAACGATTAATATTAAATCTTTATCTGATGGTTACGTAGATAATAAAGAAGTAAAGAAAGAAAGATAAGAAATGCTGGAAGGGGGGGGGGAGGAATGGACAGAGAAGGGGAAAGTAAGGGGGGAGGAGGGGGGGAGGGGTGGGAGGAGGAAGGGGAGAGGGAAAGGGGAGGGGGGGAGGGGAAAGGGAGGAAATAAAAAGAAGAAAAAGAAAATATTGTCAATGACAAAAAGTATATGTAATTCAATGTAATGAATAAACTAATCACCAAGAAAATGTTTCAATTCCCATTCAACATTTAGGCCGTGAGGCTGCAATGTATTCAGGGAAAAGATCCATGACATCTCTTTCTTATTCAGTCGGTTCAATCTATCGCCTCCCCTAATGTAAGAGGAGACATGTTCAACCGCAAAGAATGAAAAATTCTTAAGTCCACCAAGTGGACATTGTACAAAACGTTTGGATAATGGATGTAGTAAATCCTTTTTATTAATTAATCTGATATGTTCTGAAATACGGATATGTAAGGATCTAATGGTTCTGCCCACATATTTATATTGGCATCCACATATGATCACGTAAACAACGTAGCTTGTTTGACAATTAATAAAGGTGTTGATTCTATGTTTACCATTTGGAAACAGTGTGTGTACAGTACTCTTTTTGTTGGTACAGCAAATTTGCAACATTTGCAGAAACTGCATCTGAAAAAACCCTTTGGTATGTTACCTATACGAGGTTGAGTTGGAGATTTGTACATGCTTCTGGAGATGGATGAGGCTAATGTGTTGGCCCTTCTGAATGCGAACCTGGGACCGTGTGTTGTAAACACATCCAAATCTTTGTCCAGTTTTAGTATGTTCCAATGTTTGGACACTATCTGTCTGATTTGTGACGCCTGTTTGCTAAATTTTGTAATGAATAATGGAATATCTTGAGAAATTGTTTTTTTGTCTCTAGTTTTCTTTTTTAATAGGTCAACACGGTCCACAGTTTCAGCATTAAGAAGGGCCAAATCAACATCAACTTTATTGTATCCCCTGGACAAGAATTTTGTACTAAGTGTCTTAGAATGTTTCAAAAAGGTTTCTGGGTCTGAACAGAGACGTCTGTAACGCAAGAATTGTCCCTTAGGAATCCCACGAATCAATGCCTTAGGATGGCTACTATTGGCATGTAGATATTAATTTCTGGCATGTGGTTTTGTGAATATATCAGTTTGTATACCAGTAATGGGATCACCATGGATAGTCACATCAAGGTAATTAATATTAACAGTATCAGTTTGGAATGTGAAGTGAAGATTTATATTGTTATTATTAAGAGTTTGAATAAATATGTGAAGACTGTCAAGGTCACCCTCCCAAATAAAAATCAAGTCATCAATGAAACGTTTGTAAAAGATGATGTTAGAACGAAATAAATTAGTGCTACCATAAATGTGAATAGATTCCCACAAACTCATGAAAAGATTAGCATATGAGGGTGCAAAGGAAGTCCCCATAGCTGTGCCCTGTTTTTGAAGAAAAAATTGTGAATCAAAGAGGAAATAATTGTGTGTAAGAAAAAAAAAGGATGGAGTCAGTGATAAACGTGATTTGTGCTATAGAAAGTGCGGAAAGTTGCAAATAGTGATTAATGGCCCTCAGGCCGTGCTCGTATTCAATAATTGTGTACAATGATGTGACGTCCATGGTGACCCATCGGTATCCCTCCTTCCAAGACACATCCTCCAAAGAAATCAACAAAGCTGTAGTGTCTTCAATGAACGAAGGTAAGGCTTTTACAATGGGCTGGAGGAATTTGTCCATTAAAGTTTTTTATGGGTCCCTAATCAGCCTTCTTCGGAGTCCTTGTTCTACGGCTGTGCGGCGTATAGACCTCCCCTGGGAGGATTTCCAGAGTACGAGACAGATAAGACTTTTCTTATAAGACTGATTATCTATGTCTGTCTATATACATATAAATGTCTCTATGATTTGGGCTGGTGAATCGCTGGACTACAAGTGTAAATATACTCCAACGTGGAGCAGATTTTGTTTGTGGATTTTCACATGTTTGCTGTGTTTAAAGCAACAGGCGCAATAAAGCCTTATTTAATTTCACCTTAAAACCAGTCTCCATTGCGTACCTCTGCACACATCTCTTATAGAGCCCCTGCCCTGAAGAGCTTACAATCTAGAATCCCATTAGTACGTCATGTTTGTGAGACAAGTAAAAAAAAAGGATTTTGCCAATTTTGGGTATTAATACTGTACTGTCTGACTAATTACCCGTAGTAATGCACCTCCGTTTACTGCTCTAGTCCTGACCCCACGTCCCTTCCTCTAATTACCCGATCCAATCACGGAATCGGACATTTCGCCGTGGCCGTTCTGCCGCAACCAAGTCTCCTCCAGAGTTTTGCCACTGAGGGACCCTTTACTGCGGCCATTCCGCCGCTGGACGCTCAACCGCCGGCCGTTTCGCCAATAAAGTAAGTTAAGGGGTTTTAGCGGTTAGAGTAGGGGGTTTATGATAGGAGTTTTTGGGGTACGGGGTAAGGTTGGGGCTGACCTTAGTGGCAAAACGGCGGCAGCCAAAGTTGTAATTGAGTTGTTGCGATGTCGCCGGCAGCAAGGGACGGTGATGTCAGGCAGGGGCTCTGTGATTGGCTTATTGCAGTCACATGGTGCAGCCGTCGCGGTTAATATCAAAATCTATTGACTTCAGCGATTTTGGTCACTGTGTCGCGCCCCCACTATAGGCACAGCGACTTGTTTAGCGGCGCACGCCCCCACTATAGGCACAGACACAGCAAGGCCCCGCCCCCACCGCAGAGAGCAGACACAGCAAGGCCCCGCCCCCACCGCAGAGAGCAGACACAGCAAGGCCCCGCCCCCACCGCAGAGAGCAGACACAGCAAGGCCCCGCCCCCACAGCAGAGAGCAGAGACACAGCAAGGCCCCGCCCCCACAGCAGAGAGCAGACACAGCAAGGCCCCGCCCCCACAGCAGAGACACAGCAAGGCCCCGCCCCCACAGCAGAGAGCAGAGACACAGCAAGGCCCCGCCCCCACAGCAGAGACACAGCAAGGCCCCGCCCCCACAGCAGAGAGCAGAGACACTGCAAGGCCCCGCCCCCACAGCAGAGAGCAGAGACACAGCAAGGCCCCGCCCCCACAGCAGAGAGCAGAGACACAGCAGGGCCCCGCCCCCACAGCAGAGAGCAGACACAGCAAGGCCCCGCCCCCACAGCAGAGAGCAGAGACACTGCAAGGCCCCGCCCCCACAGCAGAGAGCAGAGACACTGCAAGGCCCCGCCCCCACAGCAGAGAGCAGAGACACAGCAAGGCCCCGCCCCCACAGCAGAGAGCAGAGACACAGCAAGACCCCGCCCCCACAGCAGAGAGCAGAGACACAGCAGGGCCCCGCCCCCACAGCAGAGAGCAGACACAGCAAGGCCCCGCCCCCACAGCAGAGAGCAGAGACACTGCAAGGCCCCGCCCCCACAGCAGAGAGCAGAGACACAGCAAGGCCCTGCCCCCACAGCAGAGAGCAGAGACACAGCAAGACCCCGCCCCCACAGCAGAGAGCAGACACAGCAAGGCCCCGCCCCCACAGCAGAGAGCAGACACAGCAAGGCCCCGCCCCCACAGCAGAGAGCAGACACAGCAAGGCCCCGCCCCCACAGCAGAGAGCAGACACAGCAAGGCCCCGCCCCCACAGCAGAGAGCAGAGACACAGCAAGGCCCCGCCCCCACAGCAGAGAGCAGACACAGCAAGGCCCCGCCCCCACAGCAGAGAGCAGAGACACAGCAAGGCCCCGCCCCCACAGCAGAGAGCAGACACAGCAAGGCCCCGCCCCCACAGCAGAGAGCAGACACAGCAAGGCCCCGCCCCCACAGCAGAGAGCAGACACAGCAAGGCCCCGCCCCCACAGCAGAGAGCAGAGACACAGCAAGGCCCCGCCCCCACAGCAGAGAGCAGACACAGCAAGGCCCCGCCCCCACAGCAGAGAGCAGAGACACAGCAAGGCCCCGCCCCCACAGCAGAGACACAGCAAGGCCCCGCCCCCACAGCAGAGAGCAGACACAGCAAGGCCCCGCCCCCACAGCAGAGAGCAGAGACACAGCAAGGCCCCGCCCCCACAGCAGAGAGCAGAGACACAGCAAGGCCCCGCCCCCACAGCAGAGAGCAGACACAGCAAGGCCCCGCCCCCACAGCAGAGAGCAGACACAGCAAGGCCCCGCCCCCACAGCAGAGAGCAGAGACACAGCAAGGCCCTGCCCCCACAGCAGAGAGCAGACACAGCAGGGCCCCGCCCCCACAGCAGAGAGCAGACACAGCAAGGTCCCGCCCCCACAGCAGAGAGCAGACAGCAAGGCCCCGCCCCCACAGCAGAGAGCAGACACAGCAAGGCCCCGCCCCCACAGCAGAGAGCAGACACAGCAAGGCCCCGCCCCCACTGCAAGGCCCTGCCCCCACAGCAGAGAGCAGAGAGAGCAAGGCCCCGCCCCCACAGCAGAGAGCAGAGACACAGCAAGGCCCCGCCCCCACAGCAGAGAGCAGACACAGCAAGGCCCCGCCCCCACAGCAGAGAGCAGACACAGCAAAGCCCCGCCCCCACAGCAGAGAGCAGACACAGCAAGGCCCCGCCCCCACAGCAGAGAGCAGACACAGCAAGGCCCCGCCCCCACAGCAGAGAGCAGACACAGCAAGGCCCCTCCCCCACAGCAGAGAGCAGAGACACAGCAAGGCCCCGCCCCCACAGCAGAGAGCAGAGACACAGCAAGGCCCCGCCCCCACAGCAGAGAGCAGAGACACAGCAGGGCCCCGCCCCCACAGCAGAGAGCAGAGACACAGCAGGGCCCCGCCCCCACAGCAGAGACACAGCAAGGCCCCGCCCCCACAGCAGAAACACAGCAAGGCCCCGCCCCCACAGCAGAGAGCAGACACAGCAAGGCCCCTCCCCCACTGCAAGGCCCTGCCCCCACAGCAGAGAGCAGACACAGCAAGGCCCCGCCCCCACAGCAGAGAGCAGACACAGCAAGGCCCCGCCCCCACAGCAGAGAGCAGACACAGCAAGGCCCCGCCCCCACAGCAGAGAGCAGACACAGCAAGGCCCCTCCCCCACAGCAGAGAGCAGAGACACAGCAAGGCCCCGCCCCCACAGCAGAGACACAGCAAGGCCCCGCCCCCACAGCAGAGAGCAGAGACACAGCAAGGCCCCGCCCCCACAGCAGAGACACAGCAAGGCCCCGCCCCCACAGCAGAGAGCAGAGACACAGCAAGGCCCCGCCCCCACAGCAGAGAGCAGAGACACAGCAAGGCCCCTCCCCCACAGCAGAGAGCAGAGACACAGCAAGGCCCCGCCCCCACAGCAGAGAGCAGACACAGCAGGGCCCCGCCCCCACAGCAGAGAGCAGACACAGCAAGGCCCCGCCCCCACAGCAGAGAGCAGACACAGCAAGGCCCCGCCCCCACAGCAGAGAGCAGACACAGCAAGGCCCCGCCCCCACAGCAGAGAGCAGACACAGCAAGGCCCCGCCCCCACAGCAGAGAGCAGACACAGCAAGGCCCCGCCCCCACAGCAGAGAGCAGACACAGCAAGGCCCCGCCCCCACAGCAGAGAGCAGACACAGCAAGGCCCCGCCCCCACAGCAGAGAGCAGACACAGCAAGGCCCCGCCCCCACAGCAGAGAGCAGACACAGCAAGGCCCCGCCCCCACAGCAGAGAGCAGACACAGCAAGGCCCCGCCCCCACAGCAGAGAGCATAGAGACACGGCAAGGCCCCGCCCCCACTGCAAGGCCCCGCCCCCACAGCAGAGAGCAGAGACACAGCAAGGCCCCGCCCCCACAGCAGAGAGCAGACACAGCAAGGCCCGCAACAAACAGAGAGCAGAGAAGCAATATGGAGCTTGTTCAACCGCCCGTGCACAGCTTCTGCCAGCTGCGCCCCCCCTAAATAATCCTGCGCCCCCCAGTTTGCGCACCGCTGGCTTATAGGGGTCCATGTCAAAATGGATTTGAAGCAAAAGGTTACACTGTGCTCATTTGCATGTCATTTCCCAGAATCCCTTGCTGCAGTGGAAGTGCTGTATGCTGGGTGATAATGGGGAAAGGCGGGGTTGCAGACCTGCCTAAGACATGCAAATGAACATACAGTAATATTTCCATTTGATATATATATGCAGTGGATAAAGTAAGAGAGGTTTTTACTTAAATAGTGCATCTTGGAATGTATCTGTGACTGAAGCCTATCCCTGCACAGGGGGGAGGGATAGGCTTCAGTCACAGATACATGCACTGTTTTTAAGTAAAACGCTCTCTTGCTTTATCCCTTGTAACACCGCCGGAACCATTATCACCCAGCATACAGTGCTTCCACTGCAGCTATAGGCTAACGCTGGAGGTTTTTTGTCGCCTTTTTCACCCACCATAACTTAAAATGTATATATATATACACACATACTTACTGTATATAGCTCATTTTATGCAAAAGAAGAAGCGCTTTTAACACACTATTGAATGCGTTTTAAAAGAGTCTCCAGCGAGAGAGGGACGCAGAAGCTTTTGGCGGCGCTGCAGCGAGCTACCGGTAGCTCGCAATTGATGTGTTGGAGCTTTTACGCCGTATTAGCAACTGGTTGTCCAGTCAGTCATTGTACCCACGGAAGGTATGGCGGGCGCGCTGGGTACCCACGGAAGGCATGGCGGGCACGCTGGGTACCCACGGAAGGTATGGCGGGCGCGCTGGGTACCCACGGAAGGCATGGCGGGCACGCTGGGTACCCACGGAAGGCATGGCGGGCGTGCTGGGTACCCACGGAAGGCATGGTGGGCACACTGGGTACCCATGGAAGGCATGGCGGGCGCGCTGGGTTACCATGGAAGGCATGGCGGGCACGCTGGGTACCCACGGAAGGTATGGCGGGCGCGCTGGGTACCCACGGAAGGCATGGCGGGCACGCTGGGTACCCACGGAAGGCATGGCGGGCGCGCTGGGTACCCACGGAAGGCATGGCGGGCGCGCTTGGTACCCACGGAAGGCATGGCGGGAGTGCTCTGTACCCATGGAAGGCATGGCGGGGTGCTGTGTACCCATGGAAGGCATGGCGGGCGTGCTGGGTATCCACGGAAGGCATGGCGGGGTGCTGTGTACCCATGGAAGGCATGGCGGGCGTGCTGGGTATCCACGGAAGGCATGGCGGGGTGCTGTGTACCCATGGAAGGCATGGCGGGCGTGCTGGGTACCCACGGAAGGCATGGCGGGCGTGCTGGGTACCCACGGAAGGCATGGCGGGGTGCTGTGTACCCACGGAAGGCATGGCGGGCGTCCTGGGTACCCATGGAAGGCATGGCGGGCGTGCTGGGTACCCATGGAAGGCATGGCGGGCGTGCTGGGTACCCACGGAAGGCATGGCGGGCGTGCTGGGTACCCACGGAAGGCATGGCGGGCGTGCTGGGTACCCACGGAAGGCATGGCGGGCGTGCTGGGTACCCACGGAAGGCATGGCGGGCGTGCTGGGTACCGCTGGTTTAAGTGGATGATGTTGGTGGTTCCGCTTTGCTATAGGTCATAGAAAAGAATATATGACTGGGCTTATTAAGGCCGTAGTCATGGTGCGAGCTCCGGCACGTGCCACGGCGCGCGCGGCTCTAGCAAAATGCAGGGGATCCATGGGGCCGGCCATAGTGCGTGCACGCGAGAAAGCGCGACGAAGCGGCAGGTTTTGCAGCAGACAAATTATTATTTTTTTGGTCGCGCGATGGGCAGCAGTGTTTTGGAAGACAGGCTTGTATTGAGACAGGACACCCAGCAATTTATATGTGTGTTTTAAGTGGTTTTGCCCGCAGTGGGGGCTTCCAGCTTACCATTTAGCATTACACAAGAGATATTAGAATCCGCAATATTGTTGTATTGGTCTCCTCGGAAACGGAGCCCCCTCGCATATACCTATATTACCTATGGGGTGACTATATCCTAGAGTCACTAATACATTGTGTATCACAAGCCGCCAAACATACAGTGTCATTTGACACAACACTGAGCAAGTACAACTTGCGGCGAGACCGCACAGATCTCTTAGGGATAACAGAAACAACATCTATCCCTCATCTGTTCTGTCTCTCTGAAGTCATACTCAGCATATATGGTGTATTGTACCCTAAGATAGGGGATAACCTACATAATATATGCCAACCTGATAACACAGCTATAGAGGCTACACCTCTGATACCCCTCCCTCCACCATATAGGTTTGAAGGAGAATACTTACCTGCTTGTCCACTAACAGTTACAATTGCTATTTAGACGTCTGTGGTGAGCATACCATAGTGATTCATCGCTAACTCACCTAACCACTTCAGTATGGGTTTTTTTAATGTTTGAATGCTTTATATGTGTTTTTAATCCTGATCAATTGTAATTACTTAATAAAATTTTATTATTTTCTCTGAGCTTATCCGGTTGAGAAGGGCCACATTTTGTCCCACTTAAAGGTATTGATACCGATAGACTATTGTAAGTCTCACTATAGTGTCCTAACATTGAGTGCTTGTTATATGAGGGAGCCTTTCTTGATCCTCTTGGGATCTACTCTGAAATACTTTCAAGGATAAACCCTACTTGGTCAGGTGGACCAGGTAAGCCTGCTTACTAGAAAGATTAGGATGATAAGAGATAAGATGTTGATAAGAGATATCTTTTGATAGATAGCATATAACGGCGGCTCTTTGCCCTCCTTGGGAATAACAGTGCTAGAGGCTGTCGGCATCTCCCTCGGAGGGTGTAACCCATCGACCATATGAATGTACAACTTCAACAAGTGCGGGGCTAGGGAAGCACATTTTAAAAATAAAGGTCGGGGGAGTTTGAGTGATTTAATAGAAGGATTTATTCTCCAGTAATCGGTTGCCTTTGATGTTTAGAGACCCGGACATCTAGATTCGACAAAACACAAACAGAGAGAGACGCTTCCAATGCCTGGGTAAAGACAAGGCGATGGGGCAGAGACATAGCCAAATCAGAACGGGTCTAGTGCTGGACATATTCATCGTCAATCTCAGTAGGATCGCGGGTATGAGTCTTTCACATTTTTGATGGCGTATATATATATGTTTAAGTTTAAGATTTTATATTGCAGCTTAGTCGTGAGAAGATGGTCAACTTTATTTTCCTTATTATAATACCGCAGTTTCGTCCAGCGCGTAGGTTTTTCCGTGTTTGCAATAAGAATAGCACGCAAGCCTGCCCTCGTTCTGTTAGTCTGGTTTCCCATAGATGTGGGAGGGTTGGGAGTGTAGACGTGGGAGGGCTGGGAGTGTAGACGTGGGAGGGCTGGGAGTGTAGACGTGGGAGGGCTGGGAGTGTAGACGTGGGAGGGTTGGGAGTGTAGACGTGGGAGGGTTGGGAGTGTAGACGTGGGAGGGTTGGGAGTGTAGACGTGGGAGGGTTGGGAGTGTAGACGTGGGAGGGTTGGGAGTGTAGACGTGGGAGGGTTGGGAGTGTAGAAGTAGGAGGGTTGGGAGTGTAGATGTGGGAGGGTTGGGAGTGTAAACGTGGGATGGTTGGGAGTGTAGACGTGGGAGGGTTGGGAGTGTAGACGTGGGAGGATTGGGAGTGTAGACGTGGGAGGGCTGGGAGTGTAGACGTGGGAGGGCTGGGAGTGTAGACGTGGGAAGGCTGGGAGTGTAGACGTGGGAGGGCTGGGAGTGTAGACGTGGGAGGGTTGGGAGTGTAGACGTGGGAGGGCTGGGAGTGTAGACGTGGGAGGGCTGGGAGTGTAGACGTGGGAGGGTTGGGAGTGTAGACGTGGGAGGGTTGGGAGTGTAGACGTGGGAGGGTTGGGAGTGTAGACGTGGGAGGGTTGGGAGTGTAGACGTGGGAGGGTTGGGAGTGTAGACGTGGGAGGGTTGGGAGTGTAGAAGTAGGAGGGTTGGGAGTGTAGACGTGGGAGGGTTGGGAGTGTAGACGTGGGAGGGTTGGGAGTGTAGACGTGGGAGGGTTGGGAGTGTAGACGTGGGAGGATTGGGAGTGTAGACGTGGGAGGGCTGGGAGTGTAGACGTGGGAGGGCTGGGAGTGTAGACGTGGGAGGGCTGGGAGTGTAGACGTGGGAGGGCTGGGAGTGTAGACGTGGGAGGGTTGGGAGTGTAGACTTGGGAGGGTTGGGAGTGTAGACGTGGGAGGGTTGGGAGTGTAGACGTGGGAGGGTTGGGAGTGTAGACGTGGGAGGGTTGGGAGTGTAGACGTGGGAGGGTTGGGAGTGTAGACGTGGGATGGTTGGGAGTGTAGACGTGGGAGGGTTGGGAGTGTAGACGTGGGAGGGTTGGGAGTGTAGACGTGGGAGGGTTGGGAGTGTAGAAGTAGGAGGGTTGGGAGTGTAGATGTGGGAGGGTTGGGAGTGTAAACGTGGGATGGTTGGGAGTGTAGACGTGGGAGGGTTGGGAGTGTAGACGTGGGAGGATTGGGAGTGTAGACGTGGGAGGGCTGGGAGTGTAGACGTGGGAGGGCTGGGAGTGTAGACGTGGGAAGGCTGGGAGTGTAGACGTGGGAGGGCTGGGAGTGTAGACGTGGGAGGGTTGGGAGTGTAGACGTGGGAGGGTTGGGAGTGTAGACGTGGGAGGGTTGGGAGTGTAGACGTGGGAGGGTTGGGAGTGTAGACGTGGGAGGGTTGGGAGTGTAGACGTGGGAGGGTTGGGAGTGTAGACGTGGGAGGGTTGGGAGTGTAGACGTGGGAGGGTTGGGAGTGTAGATGTGGGAGGGTTGGGAGTGTAGACGTGGGAGGGTTGGGAGTGTAGACGTGGGAGGGTTGGGAGTGTAGACGTGGGAGGGTAGACGTGGGAATGTTGGGAGTGTAGACGTTAGACGTGGGAGGGTTGGGAGGGTAGACGTGGGAGGGTTGGGAGGGTAGATGTGGGAGGGTTGAGAGTGTAGATGTGGGAGGGTTGGGAGTATAGATGTGGGAGGGTAGACGTGGGAATGTTGGGAGTGTAGACGTTAGACGTGGGAGGGTTGGGAGGGTAGACGTGGGAGGGTTGGGAGGGTAGATGTGGGAGGGTTGAGAGTGTAGATGTGGGAGGGTTGGGAGTATAGATGTGGGAGGGTTGGCAGTATAGACGTGGGAGGGTTGGCAGTATAGACGTGGGAGGGTTGGGAGTTTAGACGTGGGAGGGTTGGGAGTATAGATGTGGGAGGGTTGGGAGTGTAGATGTGGGAGGGTTGGGAGTATAGATGTGGGAGGTTTTGGGAGTATAGATCGCTCCTGAGAAAGGAAGCTTAGGATGCAGAAAATGACCTTGTTCTGTTTTCCGTTTCTTCTATAGCGGTTTACTAGGGACCCGCTAATAACTGCCCTGTGGGCAAACCAAAGAAGATCAGGAGGGGTTTCATCCAATAAGGTAAGTCAAGAGTTAATGGTGTCCTGGGAGGAATCTCATGTTGGATCCCCCATAGTTGATCATTCAGACACCAGGCCAGTCCTGTTGCTCTTTGGTGATATATTGAGTGCAATATAGCGCTCGTGTGACAAAAGAAATCAAATTAATACATGTGACAATTAAAAACCTGTGGTACAAAAGTCCAAAAGATTGTCCTGGAGCTGCCCAAAGGTTGTTCTGGTCTCTCCCAACCAGAAGTGGAAATATGGATGGAAAGAACCTCCTGTGCGCTGAGGTAAGGATGTGGATATGGTCGGGGATAAAGTTCTTTTCTTAGACAGTTACCTCAAGAAAAAAGACAAAACATACAAAAAAACATAGTGCGTTACCCAGGGACAGAAATGGATAAATTAAATGGAGCAATTTAATAAAACAATTAAACGAAACATAATAATATAATATAATAATATGACAAACATATATCAATGGATGCCAATGTAAACATTTTCTGTGCGTCTGCACTGTGAGGACTGAACTTGTTGATAAAATTGAAATCCTACTCACCAAAAGTGACTAGGACATGCACATTTGTTTTAAGGTCTTTCTCGCCAGGTAAACCGCTCGCCGTGGGGTGAAATAAGCCAGACGCTGAGGGAAAAATCGCCTTCAATACTCGGAGTCAGCTGCTACCAGAGTCTGGTCGATCGGCTCCTCTGCTGACGTCACCTCCTGTATCTCACTGCTACGGTGTCCCTGCGATGCCAAAAAACCTCCAACTAGGGACCCGCTAATAACTGCCCTGTGGGCAAACCAAAGAAGATCAGGAGGGGTTTCATCCAATAAGGTAAGTCAAGAGTTAATGGTGTCCTGGGAGGAATCTCATGTTGGATCCCTCATAGTTGATCATTCAGACACCGGGCCAATCCTGTTGCTCTTTGCTGAATGTCCTGATGACCAAGGTGGAAATCCCATTTCATTCGGGTCGTTTTCAACCAAAAATCCCCATAAAGGTTTATGGGGATTTTTGGCCCAGAACAGCCCCTTCGGCACACAGTATGTAGACGTTGCCCCTATGTAAGACGGGTCATGTAGTATTGTCAGTGGCGACCCTTTTTTAATATAACTGATGAATAGAGGGATTGCAAAGATGTACTGTAGTGTATATTTTGTGTCATAGGGAGATAAATATGTGTAACGTCTACTCAGAGGATTAAAAAGTCCAGGGGTCTATTAAAGTATTTTGTCTAAGCAGCTTTAAAAGGGTTCTGAATGAATTAGTAGGGGTATGAATGGCGTCTAGGACAATTAGCCACAGCTGTTTCATCGCCGGACATTTGGACACCAGGACAGTTCGCTGCCATAGGTAATGTATCCCATAACTCCTTAGCCTAAAACACTAACTCACCCTAAAAACCTTAACCTCTTAGCCTAAAAACCTTAACCCCTTACCCTAAAAACCTTAACCCCTTACCCTAAAAACCTTAACCCCTTACCCTAAAAACCTTAACCCCTTACCCTAAAAACCTTAACCCCTTACCCTAAAGACCTTAACCCCTTACCCTAAAATCCTAACTCCTTACTCAAAAAAACTTAACCCCTTACCCTAAAAACCTTTACCCCTAATCCTAATTGTCCTAGACACGACACCTGCCTCAGGGACGTAACGGCCTGTCCCGTGGGGCTAAACGGCACCAGCGAAACGGCCGCGGCTAATAGCCCCTTCCCAGTATATTTGCCCTCGTAGCCAGTTTAGACCTACAGTATCCAGGGTCTGGTGCGTAATGGTGTAAAGGTTTGCCACCGCGTTGACCTTACTGAAGAAGGTCTTACAGCCCTTTACTAACTGCTGCAAAGGGTTATGGGGTCACAAGCAACATTACTAGACAATCATTAGCAAAGTAATTGAGACCGAAGAAAGATACTGTATGTTCATTGAGTTCCTTGGGGTGTAAGTTGCAGTCGTTACGGTGTTTAACCTGTATTTTGATCCTTCATCGTGAGAGGATCCAGCTTGTGAGTCAGTAAGAGGAGGGATTATGGGCTGATGTAATAGTCTCTTGTGCTATACACAGTATTAAAATCAGAGTCTCTCTCTAGCACTCCCGCTGGGTGTCAGCGTCCCCCTCCCCTGGCGGATCTCCTGAGACACACATTGTGATGCTGGCACAAGCAGAGAGAGTAGGGAGCACAGTAATCTTTTCTTCACTTCATTTGCCTTGGGGCATAGCCCCCTATTTCATGTTATATGCCACTGCCAAGGAAGCTTGAAGTCTCATTAGGGACATATACACCCCAATAACACATTGAAAGCAGACTCGTATCAGTCTATTTAATAACTGAGCTAATTCCTACTGAGCCCCAGCTTTGTGTGTTATCTCTGTGTGTGTGTGTCTGAGTCAGTCTGCTCTGTGCATCAGTGTGTATGTATGTGTGTGTGTGTCTGAGTCAGTCTGCTCTGTGTGCATCAGTGTGTGTATCTGTGTGTGTGTGTGAGTCAGTCTGGTGTGTGTGTGTGTGTGTGTGTCTGAGTCAGTCTGCTCTGTGTGCATCAGTGTGTGTGAGACAGTTTGCTATGTGTATCAGTTTATATGTATTGTATTTCTTTATTTGTATGTATTGTGTGTGTGTGTATGCGAGACAGTCCGCTCTGTGTGTATCAGTGTATGTGTGTGTGTTTAGTTATATGCATGTGTGTGTATATATATGTATGTATGTATGTATGCATGTACAGTATGTTTGCATGCGTACAGCCCCAATTATAATGGTTTTGTCACGTATGGCCCTATAATGGGACACCACTCTTTCCCTCTGGGTCCTTAATACCCCAGTTCAACGTATACAAAATCATGAAACCCCCTATGCAAACCCACGGGTGTCAGGCTTGCAATCTCAGGCCCACCTCCAGCCCTTTGCTGGGTCCGCCCAGCTTCCTGGCCACCAGACACAGTTACACCTGATCCTCACTTCCAATGCCTCCAAGTTTTAATTTAGCTCAGTCTTGGCCGCGTATCGGCCTCTGGTAAATTTAGTGGGGGATTAAGGAGCCCAGAAGATATGAGAGGCCCTTAAAAGGAGCCTCAGGGCGGGAGAGAGATTGATGCAACGAGTTAGCATCCCGGCTTGCCTTGAATGGTGATGCTGAGACCCAGGATGTAGATAAGATGGCGCCTGTGCTGGGGGGATTCTGGGTAAAGCGTTCCTTTCCATTACCCTATAGCAGCGGTTCTTAATCTGTTTTGAGCAGGGGCACTCCTGAAGAATTCATAAAATATCGGGGGGCCCCCGCTCTCCTGACCTCACTCATCCCGTCCTCCCTTACACGCCTAAACACTCACCATCCTCTACAAGAGCACACACCCAACTTACTTCTTACATGCCACATTGACCCTCGCACATCATACTCACCCTTTTACTCCGCGCACCCCACGTGTATCCCCCATTCTGACACGCACAGTCACCTTCCTAATCATAAACACGTTTACCGCACAGTATCTTACTTGCGCCACGCTTTACTCACACCTTCCCTTATTCCACACAAAGATGTAGGATGTGAGGCTGTGAGGCTCTGAATCTGTGAGCCTGTGAGGAGGCCTGTGTGTACATTAGTGATACTGTCTCTGTGTTCGTGATACCGTCTGTGTGTACGCTAGTGATACTGTCTGTGTGTACGCTAGTGATACTGTCTGTGTGTACATTAGTGATACTATCTGTGTGTACATTAGTGATACTGTCTGTGTGTTCGTGATACCGTCTGTGTGTACGCTAGTGATACCGTCTGTGTGTACGCTAGTGATACTGTCTTTGTGTACATTAGTGATACTATCTGTGTGTACATTAGTGATACTGTCTGTACGTTCGTGATACCGTCTGTGTGTACGTTAGTGATACTGTCTGTGTGTACATTAGTGATACTGTCTGTGTGTTCGTGATACCGTCTGTGTGTACGCTAGTGATACTGTCTGTGTGTACATTAGTGATACTATCTGTGTGTACATTAGTGATACTGTCTGTACGTTCGTGATACCGTCTGTGTGTACGTTAGTGATACTGTCTGTGTGTACATTAGTGATACTGTCTGTGTGTACATTAGTGATACTGTCTGTACGTTCGTGATACCGTCTGTGTGTACGTTAGTGATACTGTCTGTGTGTACATTAGTGATACTGTCTGTGTGTACATTAGTGATACTGTCTGTGTGTATGTCAGTGATACCGTCTGTGTGTGCGTTAGTGATACTGTCTGTGTGTATGTTAGTGATACTGTCTGTGTGTACATTAGTGATACTGTCTGTACGTTCGTGATACCGTCTGTGTGTACGTTAGTGATACTGTCTGTGTGTACATTAGTGATACTGTCTGTGTGTACATTAGTGATACTGTCTGTGTGTATGTCAGTGATACCGTCTGTGTGTACATTAGTGATACTGTCTGTACGTTCGTGATACCGTCTGTGTGTACGTTAGTGATACTGTCTGTGTGTACATTAGTGATACTGTCTGTGTGTATGTCAGTGATACCGTCTGTGTGTGCGTTAGTGATACTGTCTGTGTGTATGTTAGTGATACTGTCTGTGTGTACATTAGTGATACTGTCTGTGTGTACATTAGTGATACTGTCTGTGTGTATGTCAGTGATACCGTCTGTGTGTGCGTTAGTGATACTGTGTGTACATTAGTGATACTGTCTGTACGTTAGTGATACTGTCTGTGTGTACATTAGTGATACTGTCTGTGTGTACATTAGTGATACTGTCTGTGTGTATGTCAGTGATATCGTCTGTGTGTGCGTTAGTGATACTGTCTGTGTGTATGTTAGGGATACGTCTGTGTATGTTAGTGATACGTCTGTGTGTGCGTTAGTGATACTGTCTGTGTGTGCGTTAGTGATACTGTCTGTGTGTGCGTTAGTGATACTGTCTGTGTGTACATTAGTGATACTGTGTGTGCATTAGTGATACCGTCTGTGTGTACGTTAGTGATACTGTCTGTGTGTACGTTAGTGATACTGTGTGTATGTTAGTGATACCTTCTGTGTGTATGTTAGTGATACTGTCTGTGTGTACGTTAGTGATACTGTCTGTGGGTACATCTGTGATACTGTCTGTGTGTATGTTAGTGATACTGTCTGTGTGTGTTAGTGATACCATCTGTGTGTGTTAGTGATACTGTCTGTGTGTGTGTTAGTGATACCATCTGTGTGTGTTAGTGATACTGTCTGTGTGTATGCAATAGTGAAACTATCTGTGTGTACGTTAGTGATCCTATGTGTGTGTGTTAGTGATATTGTTTGTATGTATGTCAGTGATACCGTCTGTGTGTGCGTTAGTGATACTGTCTGTACGTTAGGGATACAGTCTGTGTGTACGTTAGTGATACTGTCTGCGTGTGCGTTATTGATATTGTCTCTGTGTGTACGTTAGTAATCCTGTGTGTGTGATAGTGATAGTGTCTGTGTGTACGTTAGTGATCCCGTGTGTGTGTTGGTGATATTGTCTGTGTGTATGTCAGTGATACTGTCTGTGTGCGTTAGTGATACTGTCTGTGTGTATGTTAGGTATACTGTCTGTGTGCGTTAGTGATACTGTCTGTGTGTGTTAGTGATACTGTCTGTGTGTATGTTAGTGATACTGTCTGTGTGTGCGTTAGTGATACCATCTGTGTGTATGTTAGGTATACTGTCTGTGTTTGCGTTAGTGATACCGTCTGTTTGTACGTTAGTGATACCGTCTGTTTGTACGTTAGTGATACTGACTGTGTGTACATTAGTGATACTGACTGTGTGTACATTAGTGATCATGTCTGTGTGTGCGTTAGTCATATTGTCTCTGTGTGTACGTTAGTAATCCTGTGTGTGTGTTAGTGATACTGTCTGTGTGTATGTTAGTGATATTGTCTGTGTGTACGTTAGTGATAGTGTCTGTGTATGCGTTAGTGATACTGTCTGAACGTTAGTGATACTGTCTGTATGTGTTAGTGATACTGTGTGTGTAGAGGGAGAAAGGGGGTGGCCCGGGATTAAAGGGGTTACACCCCATTTGGCCATACCCTGACCTCACCCGGGAGTCAAAGGTTAACTGGGCTAAGACCCAGAACAGTGATTTAACCCCTGTAATGATATGTACATGTGTATTCCCCTGTTCCCCTGTTCCATTGTAATGTCTGGTTTACTCAGTGTCTGAATCACACACACACTAGAATCCATCCGGGAGCACAAGGGTTAATAGTCCTTTAATGATTATAGCTCTTTGTGAAGTTTTCCCGCCTTTTCAGGCACCATTTTGCAGGTCCCCATTGGCCGCCATTAGGGCTCCATGCATTCTAATGGAGAATCTTGTTGTTTTAGTCCTGTTTCCTGTAAAGACCAGCAGGTGGCGTCCGAGAGGGAGAGCGGCGGTTTCCCATTGAAAGTCAATGGGCCCATCGACTTCAATGGAGGTTCCTCAAGGTAACTTTCGAAGAACAAGTTGGCTGCCGTCCAGACCGCAAAGCGGATACATTTTCAATAGGAGAGCTTTGATCACTTACAAGTCAAGGTCAACGTCAAGTGGCGTGGGAATAAACAGTTCTAGGGCCCCTGAGAATAAAATTCTTTTTGTCCCTAGTTCCTAGGCGTCCCCCCACTCGACCACAACCGGGTCCCCAAATCCTAGACCCCCGATAAGGGACGAACCGAGAAGAACGGGTCGCGCCATAGGCTTTGCCGGCGGCGGCAGAAACGGCTCAGAAAAATGACTAAGTGTGAAATGCTGTATTTTGGTACTCCATATCTCTGGTTCCGGAGGGCCCAGCGGATCGAGGTTTGGGGTGTCTGCAGTCACTGCTCCGGCATCACTGCAGAACCATTCTTGACCCTCCTGGACCAACCCGATGGAGTATGGACCCCCTTGAAAGTTTGGGACTTTTCCCATAGACTTCAATGGCGGAGAAACCCCATTGACCTCAATGGCGGCAATTTATCATTGAAAGTCTATGGCGGAGAAGCCCGTTGTTTTCAATGGGGATTTAGTGAAAAGCTGAGATTTCTTTTTTAGCGGAGATTTTTGTATTAAAATGAAAAATGATTTAATGTGCATTTGTGTAACTCCGGTTCCATAGGTCGTAGCAAGTCGCTTTTTTGATCATATGGTGTCCCAGTTCCGGCCATGGGAACTGGGAAGTTTGGTTCTGCTAGACCCAATAGAACCGGATATTTTAATACGTTTATGTTTTATGTTTAATACTGTGTCCCAAGGTATGGACAAAGACTCAGAGGAAATTCCTTTGTCTACCAGGATAGCAGATGGCCCCAGAGGCGCCCCAATGTCTGGGATTTAAGTGTTGTGCAAAGGGTCTTGTCACCCTCCCTGATGATTTAAGGGCGGAGGAGGCTCAAGCCAGAGCAGTCTCCAAGTGTCCCAGTTATCACCTTCCAACAAAGGTTATCTTGCTAGAGATCCAGATGGGTAGACTGGCTGGCATTCCATTTTCCTATGGGGGGTTACAGAAATGAGACCCCAGAGTTCTACTGCGCATGTGCCAGCTAGCAGGGGGGCCTGTCCTAAAATGTGTTCCCCCATCAAAGATTGGCTGGAGATAATGGGAAACCAATCACAGGTACTTAAGGTTAAAGATAGAGGGACAAAAGGTATATAAACTGCTGTTCCCCATATATCCTTAGCTGTTAGTCTTCATTGTTGTTGTTGTTGTGAGTCTTCAATTTATCATCTGATGATTACCTGATTGCTGAAGAGAAATGCTACATCAAACTTCTCATTCCCCAACCCCCAAGTAAGTGTACTTCTTGTCTGTTACTGTATTATTCATGTGTTCACCTATCCGAAGGAATAAACTCACTTTATTATATCTAAGACTCGTTTCAGTTCAAACCCAGTTATTTTTGTGTAATATTAATGCACCTGTGGAGGCTATCGTCACAGGCGTATTAATAAAACTGGTGGCACTGGTGGGGTTGAACTGGACCTAGATTACAGTATTCTGCGGGGTACTGTGAGCTAGTGGGGACTCGATGGTAATTGCGATTTCCTGGGTCTAAAGATATTGAACACACGTTAGTGCAACAAGTAACGCAAGTTGTCACACCACCTCACCTGCTGCGACCCAGAACCATGAGTGAAGCGGAGAGTGCCTATTACCTGAAAACTAGAAATCAGCTAAAGGACAAGTGCCGTGAATATGGACTGGAATATGTGGACCAGGATGTCGAGGACATGGTTGCCGCAATCACAGCTCATGAAGCCGAGCTTGCAGCGTCTCAGGGTACGGCGCAGCTTGCTGTTGTACAGCCGCCCGGAGATCAGAGACTGAACCCAGTGCCGGAGCGGCAGGATCCCGGGGAGGGGACAAGTGCACCTCCCGGGCCAAGTGCAACAAGAAGGGCACCGATGGCTACGGCCACCAGCCCATTTACCTCTGAAATGTTGGCACTGATCACCAAGTGGGGAGACCGAGGGACAGCGGAGGAGCGGCTAAAGTTTATCTCAATGGCAGTGAACAGACCCGCTTACAGCCCCCCGGTCCAAACCCGCAAAGATGAACTCCAACTGGACAAGCACAGTCTCACCAGGTACGTGGAAGGCACTGATCAGATCGACATGTTTTTAAGGAACTTCGAGACGCAGTGCCGGCGGTACAAGGTGCTCCCCGAGCATAGGGTTGCACGCTTGGACCCGCTACTCTCCGGCTTGGCCAAGCAGACATTGATGGCGCTTACAGAGGAGTATGCTGATGACTATGACCACCTGAAAGAACTTTTGCTATTTCAGCACGGTTTTACCCCTGAAGCTTACCGGGGTAAGTTCCGGCTGGAGGAGAGGCACCCTCAGGAGACCTATGTCACTTATGTGACCCGCATGGCTTTGTACGGGTTACACTGGGTGGAGGGCTCTGAGGCCAGGACTTACCAACGCCTGCTGGACCTCATCTTTCAGGAGCAGCTCATGCAGCAGTGCCCGCCGGCGGTGAGGGCTTTTGTATATGATAAAAAGCCCAAGACTTACACCGAGGCGGCGAGGATGGCAGATGACTATGTGGTCAGCCGTTCCCAGATGACCACCAAGGCACCCGCCAAAGCGGCGAATGCGCCGGTACCGGCCAAGAAAGCTGTGAATACCCCCCAGTGGACCCAAAAGCCGCCTGCGGGCAGCGGGACACCAAAGGTGGGAGAGCTTCGGCATGAGCGCCGGTGCTACAATTGCAACAGCACTGGTCACATCAGACCAGATTGCCCGGAACCCCTGCGTTCCAACGGACCCTATCGAGGGCAACGCACCCCAGCTGCGAAGCCGGTAACCCGCGTGCGGGTGCCTCCCACCAAAGAACCAGGACCGGTCATGGAAACAACTCCCAGCGAGACGTCCCATGTCACCCCTATCCCGGTTTCATCGGTGCCTACAGCCAGGAGCGGAGGACATCTCAGCGCAGACCTGCAGCAGATGGACGGCCGGAGCAAACATCTTACCCCGGTCACAGTCGGTGACCGGCAAGCAGTCGGCTTGCTTGATTCAGGAGCCGCAGTGACCCTGGTCCGACCTGATATGGTCCGGCCAGAGGAATTGATCCCAGGCCCTGGGATGCAGATCACTGTGGCCGACGGAGAGCCACGTTTCTTGCAGGTGGCCCGCATCTTTTTGGATTGGGGGGAGGGCCAGGGTGTGTGGGAGGTGGGGGTTTTACCCGGTTTGGATGCCGACATTCTTTTGGGCAACGACCTGGGAACGATGACCTGTACCTACGACCGTGTGCCCCAGCCCGCTGCAGTGGCGGCGGTTACCCGGAGCCAGACCGCGGCAATGCCGGCGGCGGCCGCTCCAGTCCCCCAGCCTTTGGGACCAACGTTAGCAGAGGGCACAGAGGAGCCCGGGGAGGTAAGCCAGGATCAGTTGCAACCACAGGCTGACTTACTGTTCCCTCTCACCTTGTCCCCTTCCCCTGACAATGACATGACTGGGGGGTGGCCAGACTTAGGAGCCCAGTTTAGGGAGGCAGTGAAGGCAGACCCTACCCTGGCCGGCGTGAGACTTCGGGCGTCCGAATCTCAGGCAGGGGAGGGCACTGAATTCTGCCTATGGCATAAGGGACTCCTATACAGACAAGAAGGGAACCCGGGGATAGAGAAGGGATTGACCGGTAAGCGACAGCTAGTAGTGCCCCAGGGGTACCGACAGCAATTGTTACGGGTAGCTCACTCTATTCCATTAGCGGGACATCAGGGTGTCACCAGGACGCGAGCCCGGTTATTGCAGCGTTACTACTGGCCGGGGGCATCCCGAGATGCGAGCAATTTCTGCCGCTCTTGTGATGCCTGCCAGCGAGTGAAGGCACCCCTGAGACCCCTACCGATAATAGGGGAACCCTTCCAGAAGGTAGCGATGGACCTGATAGGACCCCTCATGATTCCTAGCAGGTCAGGGAAGCGCTACATCCTCACGGTGGTGGATTTTGCCACCCGGTACCCTGAGGCGGTAGCGCTTGGCACCATAAGTGCCAAGACAGTGGCAGCAGCTTTGCTGAACGTTTTTGCTAGGGTAGGTTTCCCTAGTGAGATCCTAACCGATCAGGGGTCGCAGTTCATGAGTGAACTGTTACATTGTCTCTGGGATGCCTGCAGTGTACAGCACCGGCGCACTACCCCTTACCATCCCCAGACAAACGGATTATGTGAGAGGTTTAACGGGACCCTGAAGCAGATGCTTCAGACCTTTATAGAGGCGGAGGGGAAAGACTGGGAGATTCACCTGCAGCACTTGCTGTTTGCATACCGAGAGGTACCGCAAGAATCTACAGGCTTCTCCCCCTTCGAGCTACTGTATGGCCGCAGGGTACGTGGACCTCTGGACCTATTCCGTGAGGGATGGGAAGGGGAGACTACCGCTACTGATGCTTCAGTGATCCAGTATGTGGTAGATCTTCGAGACCGGTTAGAGATGCTCATGGGGGTGGCCCAGGACCACCTCAGGGCTGCTCAGACCAAGCAAAAGCAATGGTATGACCAGCAGGCCCGTAGCAGAGAATTCATCCCAGGACAGCAGGTACTTGTTCTAAAACCCACTCGGGAGAACAAGCTGATGGCTGCCTGGTCGGGACCGTACTCGGTTATCCGAAAGGTGAATGAGTGCAACTATGTTGTACAGGTAGCGCCTGAGAGGCACAAGACATACCACATCAACATGTTGAAAGAGTACAGAACACCGAGTAAGGGAGCAGTGCTGGCCATTTGTAGCCCACTGCTGGAGGATCCGGTGAGCAATGCTCACCTAGGGGAGGCAAGGCGAGGAAACACTGTAGAGCAGGTAGAGATAGGGGCACAGTTGAGTGCTAGGCAGAAGGGAGAAGCCAGGGACATGCTAGCTCAGTATAGCGCCCTCTTCACTGACATGCCAGGGACCACACATCTCACCAAACACCCAGTACACACAGGGGACCTGCAGCCTCTGCATAAGCATGCTTATAGAGTGTCAGCAGAGGTCAAGACCAGTATGGAGAGAGAGATTGAGGAGATGCTGACCCTAGGGGTAATTACTCCGTCCCAGAGCCCTTGGGCAAGTCCAGTAGTCCTAGTTCCTAAAAAGGACAAGACCACCAGGTTTTGTGTGGACTACCGCTTGCTCAACGCTGGGACGGTGTCAGATGCTTACCCCATGCCCCACATGGATGAGTTACTAGATGAACTCGCGGGGGCAAAGTATCTGACCACCATGGATTTGAGCAAAGGCTATTGGCAAATCCCACTTACCCTGGAGGCTAGGGAGAAGTCAGCATTCATCACTCCAAGTGGCCCCTATGAGTTCTTAGTGATGCCATTTGGGATGAAGAATGCCCCGGCTACCTTTCAACGCCTGGTCAATAGGTTACTGGAAGGGATGCAGAGCTATGCCAGGGCTTACTTAGATGACATTGCTGTCTTTAGTAATTCCTGGGAATCCAACATAGGACATGTAGCTGCAGTGCTGGATAGGATCAGGGAGGCTGGGCTTACCTTAAAACCCACTAAGTGTATGGTAGGGATGGCACAGGGTGGGTGGAGGGCACCTCAAGCCAGAGCCAGCCAAGGTAGAAGCCATAGTTGAGTGGCCTGTTCCAAAAACCAAGAAACAGGTCATGGCATTTTTGGGCACCGCATGGGTACTACAGGAAATTTGTCCCACAGTACAGCGCCCTGGCCAAACCCCTGACTGATCTGACCAAGAAGCAACTGCCTGTGCTTATTACCTGGTCTCCTGCCTGTGAAACTGCTTTCCAGGCCCTGAAAACTGCGCTTGCTGGAGCCCCTATACTGGCTGCTCCAGACTATACCAAGCATTTTCTCATACAAACTGATGCCTCAGACTTTGGTGTGGGGGCTGTGTTGAGCCAGGTGGGGGACGACGGCCAAGAGCACCCTGTGGTGTATCTAAGTCGCAAACTGCTCCCCAGGGAAGTGGCATATGCCACCATTGAGAAGGAGTGCTTGGCCATTGTGTGGGCACTCAAAAAGCTCCAGCCCTATGTCTATGGGAGGGCTTTCACGGTCATCACAGACCACAACCCCCTGAGTTGGCTACAGAGGGTATCAGGGGAAAATGCCAAACTGCTGAGATGGAGCTTGGCTTTGCAAGAATTTGAATTTACCATTCAACACAAAAAGGGTAGTGAAAACAGCAATGCTGACGGACTTTCACGCCAGGACTATCCCTCTGAGACTGAGTTCATTAATGGTGCCAGCAGTGCCCCACTCCCCGTTAGGGCCAGGGGCCACAGGTCACCCATTAAGAAGGGGAGGTGTAGAGGGAGAAAGGGGGTGGCCCGGGATTAAAGGGGTTACACCCCATTTGGCCATCCCCTGACCTCACCCGGGAGTCAAAGGGTTAACTGGGCTAAGACCCAGAACAGTGATTTAACCCCTGTAATGATATGTACATGTGTATTCCCCTGTTCCTCTGTTCCATTGTAATGTCTGGTTTACTCAGTGTCTGCATCACACACACTAGAATCCATCCGGGAGCACAAGGGTTAATAGTCCTTTAATGATTATAGCTCTTTGTGAAGTTTTCCCGCCTTTTCAGGCACCATTTTGCAGGTCCCCATTGGCCGCCATTAGGGCTCCATGCATTCAAATGGAGAATCTTGTTGTTTTAGTCCTGTTTCCTGTAAAGACCAGCAGGTGGCGTCCGAGAGGGAGAGCAGCGGTTTCCCATTGAAAGTCAATGGGCCCATCGACTTCAATGGAGGTTCCTCGAGGTAACTTTCGAAGAACAAGTTGGCTGCCGTCCAGACCGCAAAGCGGATACATTTTCAATAGGAGAGCTTTGATCACTTACAAGTCAAGGTCAACGTCAAGTGGCGTGGGAATAAACAGTTCTAGGGCCCCTGAGAATAAAATTCTTTTTGTCCCTAGTTCCTAGGCGTCCCCCCACTCGACCACAACCGGGTCCCCAAATCCTGGACCCCCGATAAGGGTCAAACCGAGAAGAACGGGTCGCGCCATCGGCTTTGCCGGCGGCGGCAGAAACGGCTCAGAAAAATGACTAAGTGTGAAATGCTGTATTTTGGTACTCCATATCTCCGGTTCCGGAGAGCCCAGCGGATCGAGGTTTGGGGTGTCTGCAGTCACTGCTCCGGCATCACTGCAGAACCATCCTTGACCCTCCTGGACCAACCCGACGGAGTATGGACCCCTTGAAAGTTCGGGACTTTTCCCATAGACTTCTATGGCGGAGAAACCCCATTGACCTCAATGGCGGCAATTTACCATTGAAAGTCTATGGCGGAGAAGCCCGTTGTTTTCAATGGGGATTTAGTGAAAAGCTGAGATTTCTTTTTTAGCGGAGATTTTTGTATTAAAATGAAAAATGATTTAATGTGCATTTGTGTAACTCCGGTTCCATAGGTCGTAGCAAGTCGCTTTTTGGATCATATGGTGTCCCAGTTCCGGCCATGAGAACTGGGAAGTTTGGTTCTGCTAGACCCAATAGAACCGGATATTTTAATACGTTTATGTTTTATGTTTAATACTGTGTCCCAAGGTATGGACAAAGACTCAGAGGAAATTCCTTTGTCTACCAGGATAGCAGATGGCCCCAGAGGCGCCCCAATGTCTGGGATTTAAGTGTTGTGCAAAGGGTCTTGTCACCCTCCCTGATGATTTAAGGGCGGAGGAGGCTCAAGCCAGAACAGTCTCCAAGTGTCCCAGTTATCACCTTCCAACAAAGGTTATCTTGCAAGAGATCCAGATGGGTAGACTGGCTGGCATTCCATTTGCCTATGGGGGGTACTGTCAGGAATCGGCGTTCTCCTCGCTTCCCACACAGATCACTCCCTCTCCGCAGGGAGCCCCTGGACACACAAAACAATCCTGCTTTACCGGCCTCCACGGCTCCTCGCCCCTGCCGCCGTCGCGGGATCACTCCCCTCGGCGATTCCTCTGCTCAGCGCCGGGCGCGCCCACGCCCTCCTGCACGCACACCTACATGCACACCAGCGCCAGACGTTATGTGCATGCATTCCCAGCTTACAGAGCACACGCCTAACAGAGCACTTTTAACCACTGCTGCTGCAGTGAGGCGTCGCCCCCAAGCATCACACAGTTCCATGCAAATCAAGGATTACACTCAGCTGGGCTGTAACACCTCCCTCCTATCAGGGAAGACTCCTTGCAGTCCTCCAGGCCTGCCCCCTTTTCCCATTGGCCTGCCCAGCTTTATTATGCCTGTGCTTCCCATCACTCGTCGCTCGACATAGTCTCTGTATGGAAGCATTTGACTATTCTCTCAGTGACTCCTCAGGTATTGACGCGGATAGGACGACTACCCCCTCTGGCTCTCTACTTCGGCTCTACTTGGACTTCGTGACTTCTGGCATCCCTGTAACACGGCTTATACCTTCGATCATCCGCAACTCTCCTATCCCTGATCCTGGCAACGGCAATAACTACTCCTCCTCTACTACCGGTACCGGCAAGTATTGTCTTCCTTACTATACCTGGCCTGGCAACACTAACACCACACTCCGGACGCGCTCCCTTTGCTGCGGGTGCGTGTATCCCTACGTCCCACCTCAGCACAGGGGACGGGTCTGGTCTGCGGGCAGCACCGGCGTAACATTATGTCGAGCCCACAAGACGCAGACCAGACCGAACTTCAACAGTTTCTCTCTAATCTGCTTCAGCATAACCGGGCCATGGTGGATCAAATTGTGACACTTACACGCCAGGTCGCAGTACTCTCAGACAGGGTACCGACCGCGACCCCGCCAGATGTAAGCCCCCACTCCGCAAGCGCAGTTAGCAGCTCAGATGTAAGGATTCCTCCCCCCAAGCCTTATGCAGGTGAACCGCAAGATTGTAGGGGTTTCCTAAACCAGTGTGAGGTGCAGTTTGAAATGGCCCCCCATCTCTACAATACTGATCGCAAGAAGGTAGCCTACATTTATATCCTCCTCACTGGCAGCGCCCTGGCTTGGGCTTCCCCGGTTTGGGAGCGACGTTCTGACCTTACCCAAAATTACCCGGCATTTAAAGCCGAGTTTCAACAAGTATTCGATTCTTCCGCTCGTCGGGAGATGGCATCTGTTTCTCTCCTCCAGATCACTCAGGGACGGCGAATGGTGACGCAGTATGCTGTGGAATTCCGGACTCTAGCAGCCGAGACTAACTCGGGACAAGACGCTCTCGTCTCCGTATTCTGGCAAGGCCTGGCAGATCCCATCAAGGATGAACTCTCTCGCCAATCCAGGCCAAATCAATTGGAGGTCCTCATTGATTTGGCTGTCCGAGTGGATCAACGTATCCAGGTACGCCGCTCAGAGCGTCAGCGCACTCAACTCCATAACTTTCAAGTTCCGTTCTCCAGTACTCCCAGCAACACTCCTGCACTGGAGTTGCCAGAGCCAATGCAATTGGGGGTACAACGCATCCGCACACCGATACGGCAGTTCCGCCACGCCGGGGGATTGTGTTTCGACTGCGGATCCATGGAACATCTGGTTCGGGAGTGTCCACTGTGTCCGGGAAACGGGAACACCCAGTGAGTACAGAGGGGTTCTCTCTGGGTGTAATGTCTCCACGTCCCCTTTCTAAAGGTGAACTCCCTAAGAAACTTACATTTCCAGTCTCCCTTTCAGGCGATAAGTTCAAGACTTCTACCGCCGCTTTCATTGACTCAGGAGCTGGAGGAAACTTTGTGGATCTTGAATTTGCCAGGTTAAACCGCATACCACTCGTGAGAAAGAAGGTTCCCATCGCACTCGTCGGTATCGATGGACGTCCTCTTACCCCGGCCCACATCTCCTTAGAGACGGCTCCCTTGCTTCTGTCCTCACATCTGCACAAGGAGATCTTAGTTCTCGATGCCATTCACGCTCCTGGGATACCCATCACCCTTGGTCTTCCTTGGCTACAGCTTAACAATCCTCTCATTGACTGGACTTCCTCTGCCCCCATTTCCTGGAGGCCGAGGTCAGGCGAGACTCATCAACTGCTGGCCAATACCTCTGTTCCCGAAGTTATTCTACCTTCCGTTTACCATCAATTCCGGGACGTTTTCAATAAGGTACAGTCAGACCTCTTGCCGCCACACAGGACTTACGATTGTCCGATCGATCTAGTTCCAGGTTACTCTCTACCCAAGTCCAAGACCTACCCCTTGTCGTTACCAGAATCTCACGCTATGGATGAATATATCCAGGAGAATCTCAGGAAAGGCTTTATTCGTCACTCCAATTCCCCAGCAGGGGCTGGGTTTTTCTTCGTCAAAAAAAAGGACGGGTCGTTGAGGCCTTGCATCGACTACAGGGGTTTAAACCACATCACTATTAAAAATCGTTACCCCCTTCCCCTTATTACCGAACTGTTCGATAAATTACAGGGGGCCAAGATTTTTTCCAAGTTGGATCTACGTGGTGCCTATAACCTGGTGCACATCAGGAAGGGGGATGAATGGAAGACGGCCTTCAACACGCGTAGTGGACACTACGAATATCTAGTAATGCCTTTCGGCTTATGTAATGCTCCCGCTGTCTTCCAGGATTTCATCAACGACGTCTTTCGTAAGGTACTCAATATTTTTGTTATTGTATACTTGGATGATATCCTGATTTTTTCCAAAGATCTCCAGGACCATATACGCCACACCTCCTACGTCCTTTCCCGTCTCAGTGAACACCATTTGTACGCCAAACTGGAGAAGTGCACCTTTCATACGACCTCTACTCCGTTCCTGGGGTATATCATTTCCGATGAGGGGTTTATGATGGACTCCGGTAAACTTCAAGCAGTCACTGAATGGCCAAGACCCAACTCTCTCAAGGCCATACAACGTTTTTTAGGGTTCGCTAATTACTATCGTAAGTTCATTCGGAGTTTTTCCACCATTGTGGCACCCCTCACTGCGCTCACCAAAAAAGGAGCTGATCCTTCTGCTTGGTCACCCGAGGCTATCTCCGCCTTCGAGACACTCAAGGAAGCCTTTATATCCGCAACTATTCTCCGTCATCCCAACATCGAACTTCCCCTCGTCCTGGAGGTCGACGCTTCTGATTGCGGCGCTGGTGCCGTTCTTTCCCAGAGACCCACGCCCCAAGATAAGTTACATCCCTGTGCATATTTTTCCAAGAAATTCTCGTCTGCCGAGAGGAACTATGACGTGGGTAACAGGGAACTCCTGGCCGTGAAGATGGCTCTTCAAGAGTGGAGACACCTGCTGGGGGGGTCAAAAGAGCCGTTTACTATTCTCACGGACCACAAGAACCTTCTTTACATAGAGAACGCTCGACGCCTTGGTCCACGACAGGCTCGTTGGGCTCTTTTTTTTTCTCGATTCGATTTTCACCTGTCCTATATTCCCGGGACCAAGAATGTAAAGGCAGACGTAATCTCCCGTATACATTCTTCTGAAGAGAGGCCAGAGGAATCGTTGGAGACTATCCTTCCACATGAGAGGATTCTCGCCACGTCTACTTTCAAGAATCTTGACAAGATTTTGCACTCCCAGAGACGCATTCCCAAGGACTTGGTCGTTCCCGACAACAAACTCTTTGTACCATCCAAATTTGTTCCAGAGGTCCTGTCTTGGGGTCACTCCTCTAAATCTGCAGGTCATCCAGGTTTTAAGAAGACTACTGATCTCATTCGTCGGAATTTCTGGTGGCCAAGGATGTCTCAAGATATTCTGGAGTTTACCCGCGCATGCCCCACGTGCGCTCAAAGCAAGACTCTCCGTCAAAAGCCTCAGGGTTTTCTGTTACCCCTTCCAGTTCCCGACCGCCCCTGGTCCCACATTTCTATGGACTTCATCGTGGAGTTGCCCAGGTCCAGACCAATGAACACTATCTTGGTGGTCGTGGACAGGTTCTCGAAGATGTCCCATTTCATTCCACTTAAAGGATTACCCACCTCCCCCGCTCTTGCTGATATCTTTACGGAGCAGATTTTCCGGATTCATGGGATTCCTTCGTCCATTGTTTCTGACAGAGGTTCTCAGTTCGTATCCAAATTTTGGAGAGCTTTCACGAAGAGATTGGGCATCTCTTCTTCCTTCTCTTCCTCCTATCATCCTCAGTCCAATGGACAAACGGAGAGAATCAATCAATCCCTGGAGAAGTACCTGAGATGTTTTATATCCGATTTCCAGGATGATTGGGCTCAACTCCTCTCTTGGGCAGAGTATGCCGTCAATTCTGCAAAAAACGAGTCCACCCGGGAGTCACCCTTCTTTATAAATTATGGGTTCCACCCTCCCTGTCTTCCCATCCCCAACATTCCTTCTGGAGTACCAGCCGTAGATGAACGCATTTCTTCCCTCCAAACCGCATGGTCCAGGATTCAGTCTACCCTTCTCAACTCCTCCCGCAGATCGAAACTACAGGCCGATCGCCGGCGTAACAGTTACAGAAATGAGACCCCAGAGTTCTACTGCGCATGTGCCAGCTAGCAGGGGGGCCTGTCCTAAAATGTGTTCCCCCATCAAAGATTGGCTGGAGATAATGGGAAACCAATCACAGGTACTTAAGGTTAAGGATAGAGGGACAAAAGGTATATAAACTGCTGTTCCCCATATATCCTTAGCTGTTAGTCTTCATTGTTGTTGTTCGTTATGAGTCTTCAATTTATCATCTGATGATTACCTGATTGCTGAAGAGAAATGCTACATCAAACTTCTCATTCCCCAACCCCTAAGTAAGTGTACTTCTTGTCTGTTACTGTATTATTCATGTGTTCACCTATCCGAAGGAATAAACTCACTTTATTATATCTAAGACTCGTTTCAGTTCAAACCCAGTTATTTTTGTGTAATATTAATGCACCTGTGGAGGCTATCGTCACAGTGTGTGCGTTAGTGATACTGTCTGTGTGTGCATTAGTGATACCGACTGTGTGTGCGTTAGTTGTATCGACTGTGTGTACGTTAGTTGTACCGACTGTGTACGTTAGTGATACCGACTGTGTGTGCGTTAGTGATACTGTCTGTGTGTGTTAGTGATACTGTCTGTGTGTGCATTCGTGATACTGTCTATTTGTGCATTAGAGATACCGACTGTGTGTACGTTAGTTGTACGACTGTGTGCGCATTAGTGATACTGTCTGTGTGTGCATTGGTGAAATTGTCTGTGTGTATGTTGGTGATCCTGTGTGTGTGTTAGTGATATTGTTTGTGTATGTCAGTGATACCGTCTGTGTGTGCATTAGTGATACTGTCTGTGTACATCTGTGATACTGTCTGTGTGTGCGTTAGTGATACTGTCTGTACGTTAGTGATACTGTGTGTGTGTATGTTAGTGATATTGTCTGTGTGTACGTTAGTGATACCATCTGTGTGTATGTTAGTGATACCGTCTGTGTGTGTGTGCGTTAGTGATCCTGTGTGTGTGTGTGTTAGTGATATTGTTTGTGTATATGTCAGTGATACAGTCTGTGTGTGCGTTAGTGATAGTCTGAACGTTAGTGATACTGTCTGTGTGTGTAAGTTATACCGTCTGTGTGTACGTTAGTGATACCGTCTGTGTGTACGTTAGTGATACTGACTGTGTACATTAGTGATCCTGTCTGTGTGTGTGTTAGTGATATTGTCTGTGTGTATGTCAGTGATACTGTCTGTGTGTGCGTTAGTGATACCGTCTGTGTGTACGTTAGTGATATTGTCTGTGTGTATGTTAGTGATAGTGTCTGTGTGTGCGTTAGTGATATTGTCTGTGTGTATGTTAGTGATAGTGTCTGTGTGTGCATTAGTGATACCGACTGTGTGTACGTTAGTGATACTGTCTGTGTCTGCGTTAGTGATACCGACTGTGTGTTAGTGATACTGTCTGTGTGTGTTAGTGATACTGTGTGTGCGTTAGTGATTCTGTCTGTGTGTACGTTTGTGTGTACGTTAGTGGTACCGACTGTGTGTACGTTAGTGGTACCGACTGTGTGTACGTTAGTATTGTGAGGATTCGCCGTTCTGGTGCTACTGCTCCCTTAACCTTTACTCGCCCACCTGATCCCCATGGCACTTAAGAGTGGCAACCGAGTGGTGGTACTTGCGCAGGTACTGCGCGGGCCCCGTCGGTCTCTTCTGTTTCTGGGCACAGGGCACGTTCCCGTTCCTCCGGTCTTGACCTGCGGCGCGTACGCGGTCTCCCCGTCGGTCTGCGGTCTCCACCCCTTGGTCCCGCCCCCGTCCTGACGTCAGGACTACGCGGGCGGTTGTGCTCCTCATTCCGCCTCTATTCCTGCGGGTCCCGTCTCTGGTTTCCGCCCCGTACTGGCACATGTGTCGTTGCGCTCAATGACGGCGAACAACCGGGTCGCCTACGTGTTGCACAGACTGTGCGCTGTGCGCGCGCAAACTCTAATGCGTTCGCAATTGGCTGTGCAATAGGACGCACCTGCATGATCCAGCAGCCAATCCGGAACTGCAGCCCCACTTCCTGGTTGCCTCCTATTGGTGGGAGGTCCCATAAATATGCTCTCAGAACTCAGTCATTGCCGAGCATAACTCCAGTTTGTGTGATGCTGATACTCACCTCTGTGTCTGTCTGCCTGAACCTTGCTGCCTGACCCTGCCTCGAACTCACCTTGGGTTACGCTCCTGCGCTGACCTTTGGCTTTGGATATGACTACTCTACTCTCTCTCCTGCACTGACCCTGGCATTGGACCACGACGACACTGCTCTCTCCTGCACTGACCCTGGCATTGGACCACGACGACACTGCTCTCTCCTGCACTGACCCTGGCATTGGAATACGACGACACTGCTCTCTCCTGCACTGACCCTGGCATTGGACCATGACGACGCTGCTCTCTCCTGCACTGACCCTGGCATTGGACCACGACGACGCTGCTCTCTCCTGCACTGACCCTGGCATTGGACCATGACGGCGCTGCTCTCACCTGCACTGACCCTAGCATTGGACCACGACGGCGCTGCTCTCACCTGCACTGACCCTGGCATTGGACCACGACGACGCTGCTCTCTCCTGCACTGACCCTGGCATTGGACCACGACGACGCTGCTCTCTCCTGCACTGACCCTGGCATTGGACCACAACGACGCTGCTCTCTCCTGCACTGACCCTGGCTTTGGACCACGACGATGCTGCTCTCTCCTGCACTGACCCTGGCATTGGACCACGATGACACTGCTCTCTCCTGCACTGACCCTGGCATTGGAATACGACGACGCTGCTCTCTCCTGCACTGACCCTGGCTTTGGCTCTATGACTACTCTACTCTCTCCACTCCTGGCTCCGACTGTGCACCCCGATGATCCGCTACTCTATACTTCTGGACCCGGAAAGTACCTCGTTTACGCTGTCTTCTATTACCCTGATCCGGCCTGCAAGACTATCCTACACTCTAGACGCGCCCTCGCAGTTGTGGTCGGCGTTCTGTACCAATCCCTACCTCAGCCCCACGGTCGCGCCTCGTTTGTGGTGAGCTACGCATTACAGTATGCTCGGCCAAACAAACTTCGACCCCGCTGAGGTAGGAAGAGTCCTGATCATGCACGCCAACGCCCTGTCAAGTCTTGAAAATAAATGGGAGTCTAATGACAAACTTGAGAACCCTCCAAGAGGACTTTAGAACCCTATCCCTCAACCTCCAAGGGCCTCGTCCGGGTTCCGTGCAATCGGTCACTAGTACCTCTCTCATGCCTGCTTATCTGTCTGAACCCCGACTTCCCATGCCCAATCGGTATGGGGGAAATCCTCACGAGTGTCGGGGCTTCCTTAACCAATGTTTCATTCAGTTTGAGATGAATTCTTCCCACTTCTCTTCTTCTCGTTTGAAGGTAGCCTACATCATTTCTCTCCTCATAGATGATGCACTTGCCTGGGCTTCTCCCATCTGGGAGCGAAGATCCGACCTCACCCAAAGCATTGGAGCTTTTACCAAAGCGTTCCGCAGGGTGTTTCGACACACCAGGTCAAAAGGTATCTGCAGCTTCTGCTCTATTCTTTATTTCTCAGGGTAACCGCTCTGTTGCCCGTTTTGCACTTGAGTTTAGGACCATTGCCGCTGAGACGGATTGGAACGGAGACTCATTGTCTGCTGCCATCTGGCAGGGATTGTCTGAGACTGTGAAAGATGAACTTGCGAGTCATGATCGGCCTACCGACCTGGAGGATCTCATTGCGGACTGCATCAAGGTGGACCATCACCTTCAGGAGAGAAGGACTGAGAGACGACTTCATCGCACGGTTACCCCCAGAATTAACCCCAACCAGGTGGGTCAGTTTGAATTTCCTGTCCCAGATTCTTCTGAACCTATGCAATTGAGAGTCACTTCGCTCTCGCGCACTGAGAAGCAACGCCGCATAGATGCTGGACTTTGTCTATATTGTGGGGGTCCTGGACATTTCTCTTTCTCGTGCCCCAATAAGGTGGGAAACTCAAGGTTCCCATGAGGCCCAGGGGAGTCTCACTGGGAACGATCTCTCTTTCCCCTATAGCTACTTCTAATCCCACAAAGATCCTTGTACCTATCTCCTTATCCGGTGAGGGATTCTCTGTCTCCACTTTGGCCTTTCTTGATTCGGGTGCCGGGGGTAACTTTATTGATCAGAGTTTTGCCGAACACCACAAGATTCTGTTAGTGTGCAAGAAGAACCCTATCTCCTTGGAGGCCATTGATGGAAGACCACTTCAGCCACATTCATCTCGTTGGAGACTCAGATTATTCTGCTAAGGTCTGTAAATAACCATGTGGAAGATATTTCTTTGAATGCCATTCACACTCCCTCTATTGCAGTAATCTTGGGCCTACCCTGGTTACAGGTCTCTAATCCACGGATTGATTGGTTGAGCAAGGAACCTATTCAGTGGAGTTCATACTGCGTTCAAAATTGTCTTGAAGGCTCAAGTAGCGTTTGTGCAACCACCGTATCTGAAGACAAGGAGAGGGTACAGCTGCCAGAGGAATACATCGACTTCAAGGATCTCTTCGACAAAGTTAAGTCTGAAATACTTCCTCCACATCGTCCCTACGATTGCCCTATCGAATTACTTCCAGGTACGACTCCGCCCAGAGGGGCCTCTTATCCCTTGTCTATGCCGGAGACTAAAGCCATGAAAGAATATATCGCTGAGAATCTTCTGAGGGGCTTCATCCGCAAATCCACATCTCCCGCTGGAGCCGGGTTTTTCTTCGTTAAGAAAAAGGATGGAACCGTGCGTCTATGCATTGATTATCGTGGACTCAACAAAATTACTATTAAAAATCGCTATCCTCTTCCTCTCATATCCGAACTTTTCGATCGTCTTCAAGGAGCTAAAATCTTCTCCAAATTGGATCTACGGTGTGCGTATAACCTTATCAGAATCAGTCAAGGCGACGAATGGAAAACTGCATTCAATACACGGGATGGACACTACGAGTACTTGGTCATGCCTTTCGGTCTGTGTAATGCTCCAGCTGTGTTCCAAGATTTTGTCAATGAGATATTCAGAGATCTTCTCAATTCCTTTGTAATTGTGTACTTGGACGATATTCTAATTTTTTCTAAGTCTCTTGAGGAACATATAGGACACGTCAAACAAGAACTACTTCTCCGAGAGAACCATTTATTCGTTAAACTTGAAAAATGTCACTTTCACCAATCTTCTACCATTTCCTTAGGATACATCATTTCGGACTCCGGCCTCACGATGGATCCTGCCAAGGTCAAAGCGATCCTAGATTGGCCTCAACCCACCACGCTCAAGGCTGTACAGCGCTTCCTGGGGTTTTCCAATTATTATCGCAGATTTATTCAGAATTTCTATTCTTTAGTAGCTCCTCTGACGGCTCTTACTCAAAAAGGAGCAGATCCCTCGGGATGGTCCTCCGCTGCAGTGAAATCTTTTGATCTCTTAAAGAAAGTGTTCATATCCGCCCCGGTTCTGGTGCATCCTGATCCTAAGCTCCCCTTTACCCTTGAGGTGGATGCATCTGATGTCGGTGTAGGCGCTGTTCTGTCCCAGAGAAAAAAATCCTCAGGCCAGGTTGCATCCTTGTGCTTTTTTCTCCAAAAATGTTTCCGCAGCTGAACGTAACTGTGATATTGGGAATTGTGAACTCTTGGCCATGAACTCGCATTAGAAGAATGGAGACACCTTTTAGAAAGAACAGAGGTGCCAATAACAATTCTTATGGATCACAAGATTTTGATGTATAACGAAGGAGCTCGTCGTCTGGGAGCCCGCCAAGCCAGATGGTCACTCTTCTTTTCAAGGTTCAACTTTGTTATCTCCTACCTTCCTGGGACTAAAAATGTTAAAGCGGATGCTCTGTCCAGTAAATTTTCGCTTGAGGATAATTCTGAGGATCAACTCAAGTCGATTCTTCCATCCAAACTCATTCTTTCTTCCACTAACTTTAATGGATATCGTTCTTCAGCAAAATCAGATTCCTGTTAATCTTACGGTCCCTGAAGGTCGTCTGTTTACTTCTCCTTCTTTGCGCAAACAGGTCTTGGAGTGGGGACACTCTTCTAAATCGGCAGGTCATCCTGGGGCAAAAAGGACATTGGATCTCATCTCCCGGACTTTCTGGTGGCCTCGGATGCAGAAGGATGTTAAGGACTTTGTACTTGCGTGCCCAACTTGTGCCCGGACTAAGACTTCCAGAAACCTCCCTGCTGGGCTACTTCAGCCATTACTTGTCCCGGTTCGGCCATGGACACACTTATCCATGGATTTCGTGGTGGATTTACCTAATTCTAAAGGTATGAACACTATTCTTGTAGTAGTAGTAGATCGGTTCTCCAAGCAATCACATTTTGTCCCTCTCAAAGGCCTGCCTAGCTCTCCCAAACTTGCTGAAATATTCATCAAGGAGATCTTTCGCCTACACAGTGATTGTATCTGACAGAGGATCGCAGTTTATATCTAAATTTTGGCGCTCTTTTTGTCTCCAGTTGGGCATATCGCTTCACTTTTCCTCTGGGTACCACCTGCAAACTAATGGACAGACGGAAAGGACTAATCAGTCTTTAGAGCAATTCATTCGGTGCTTCGTGTCTGATTCCCAGGACGATTGGTCGGACCTCCTTCCTTGGGCGGAATTCGCACACAATAACCTTTGTAGCGAATCTACCACTGAATCCCCTTTTTTCATCAATTACGGATTGAATCCAGCTACTCTTCCTCTTACAGTTTCTACCTCAGGGGTCTCAGCCGCAGCCGACAGGATCAGGGAACTTCGAGGTCTATGGAGAAGGATCCAAAGGAACATCAAATCAGCCGTCGAGAGACAGAAACGTCAGGCTGATCGCCATCGTAGACCAGCTCCTAAATTTAAGCCTGGTGACAAAGTCTGGCTGTCTTCAAAAAATATTAGGTTAAAGGTCCAATCAATGAAGTTTGCTCCTAGATTCCTTGGTCCGTTCTCTATTTCTGAAAAAATCAATCCGGTAGCTTATCGCTTGTCTTTACCTCCGTCCATGAGCATTCCCTCAGTTTTCCATGTGTCCTTATTCAAACCTGTGATCCAGAACGCTCACTCCATTCCCATTCCCCCCACCACCTCCGTGTTGGTACAGGGTCAGCCCAAATACGAAATCCAATCTATCCTGGATTCCAAATTCTCTCGAGGTTCCTTACATTATCTCGTTCATTGGAAGGGATTCGGTCCTGAGGAGAGATCGTGGGTTGCCAGTAATCGAATTCATGCGGCAAGGATGGTCAGGAACGTCCATTTGAATTTTCCAGAGACGCCTTCATGGAGTCGCCCGGAGGTCGCTCCTAGGGGGGGTGTACTGTGATGATTCGTCGTTCTGGTGCTACCGCTCCCTTAACCTTTACTCGCCCACCTGATCCCCATGGCACTCAAGATTGGCAACCTAGCGGTGGCACTTACACACAGCGTGCGGGTACTGCGCTGGCCCCGTCTGTCTCTTTTTTGTCCTCCGGTCTTGACACGTGGGGCGTGCGCGGTCTCCCCATCGGTCCCCTGTCCTGACGTCAGGACTATGCGGGCGGTTGTGCTCCTCGTTCCGCCTCTGGTTTCCGCCCCCATACTGGCGTGGGTGTTGTGGCGCGCAATGACGGCGCACAGCCGGGTCGTCTATGTGTTGCGCCGCGCGCAACCTCTAAAGCGGTCTCAAGTGGCTGTGCAATAGGATGCACCTGCATGATCCAGCAGCCTATCCAGAACCGCAACCCCACTTCCTGGTTGCCTCCTATTGGTGGGAGGTCCCATAAATATGCTCTCAGAACTCAGTCATTGCCGAGCATAACTCCAGTTTGTGTGATGCTGATACTCACCTCTGTGCCTGTCTGCCTGACCTTGCTGCCTGACCCTGCCTGGAACTCACCTTGTGATACTTTCCTGCGCTGACCCTGGCTTTGGAATTCGATGACGCTGCTCTCTCCTGCACTGACCCTGGCATTGGAAACGACGACGCTGCTCTCTCCTGCACTGACCCTGGCATTGGATACGACGACGCTGCTCTCTCCTGCACTGACCCTGGCATTGGAATACGATGACGCTGCTCTCTCCTGCACTGACCCTGGCATTGGATACGATGACGCTGCTCTCTCCTGCACTGACCCTGGCATTGGATACGATGACGCTGCTCTCTCCTGCACTGACCCTGGCATTGGATACGACGACGCTGCTCTCTCCTGCACTGACCCTTACTTTGGATTACAACGACTCTGCTCTCTCCAATCCTGACTCCGGCTACGTACCCCAACGATCCGCTACTCTCTACTCCTAGACCCGGCAAGTACCTAGTTTACGCTGTCTTCTGTTACCCTGATCCGGCCTAAATGACTATCCT